>NC_043957.1:37665792-37965792 GCF_902148855.1 Sphaeramia orbicularis
ACTGAGGTCAGAGGTTTTATGAGGTAAAATTGCTGCCCCATGTGACTCTGGAGGGTTTTCAGAATGTGAGTTCAAACCCTCGAGAGTCCAGAGTTACACAAAAACATAAACACTGTTGAAATGGCATTGAATTATAGCTTTCTTCATTTAATTTGACTCATTGACTTCACACAGTGCAAATGTTGATATAATGACAATGCTACGTCAATATACATCAGATGATTAATGTAGAACTAAAATATAATGCTTAACTTAAGCATGAGGATGCTGCAGACCTGTACACTAGGATATTTTCCTTAAATCTCCACTGACTACCCCTGGACTAAAGGAACATGAAAAATTCTTGACACCTGTCCTAATTGTTTTTTTTGTGCTCATGATTTAGCAAAAATATGGAGACTCTGACCCTTCTAATGATACATCACATGCTTATATTTGCACAAGTAATATGTTTATGATATTTATAACATTGTGGGGGGGTCTATGATCATGATCAGAGGGGTCACCAGTGATCTGTTGGACCTCCAGGGACTACAGGAAGATGCATTGAACAAACCTGAGGACATGTGGAATCAATGTTTTGAAACACAATTTTCAGTAGAGGAATACTAAAAACTCACTGGGGTGGCAAGGTTCACAAAAATCTAAAACTGGAAGTTGCGAGTTTACCCATATTTTACGTACAATTTTTGCAGATTATTTATATTTTCACCCGTTTGTGTATTTCATTTCAATGTATTCATATAATTGTTTTGCGGCTCAAGAAATGTTTTAATATTTAGTATTACTTTATTTCATTTCATTTCACATGTTTGTTGCAAACCTGCTACCACATTTATACACTTAACAGACAACAACTGGACAACACATGGTTTAAAAAGGGGATGGAAGAAGCATTGCTTTCAAAATTCCAACCCCTCACACCACACACAACCCATCACAACATTTCATTGCACCAATACAAAACAATATATAACATTACAGAACAAAAGAGAACAATACAGAGCATTACCGAACAAAACAGAACATTACAGAACAATACAGAACAATACATAACATTACAGAACAAAACAGAACAATACAAGACATTACAGAACAAAACAGAACAATACAAGACATTATAGAACAATACAGAACATTACAATATGACATCCTCTCAAGACAGGAACATAAACTTTAATATTAGGCTCAGTTGAAAATACTGACTCAATGGATAAAAATTGCATTTTTCAGTTCCAAACTATAGTAATTATACCAACCTTTAAAACCTACCATCAGTCAGCCTCTACTTGCTATACGCTAGTAAACACACAGTAAGGTACATACTTTTTTCTGCATTTTGCCTTCATTAGATAGACCCAATGAAGAGAGACAAGAAATGAGGGTGAATAAGAGCCTACGCCTAAGGGTGGAACTGAACTCTGGTGCTGTGATAAGACTGTATCCTCTATCAGGTGAACCACTGGGGTGCCCCTGCTCCTTCATACTTAAACCTAAAGTAGAAGCCAGACTCTAGTGTAACAGGCTCTGCAGTGCTTCATGAGTTTATTATTACAACTGTTCTTTCCACCAGTTTTAGCATCTCAGCTAACAAGCTTATCATGTAGCAGCAAACCTCAAAATTAGGAACCGTGGGATTCAGCTCAGGGGCTTTGACTAAGATATGGGTAAATATAGAAAGAAGGAGAGAGTGGAAGCAAAAACAAAAACGACAGAGTACCTACCTCTTCCTCTGGCCATGTGGGGGTGTGTAGTTAAAACCTGGATATTACAGGTTAAACAATAGATTCTTGCTCCAATATTGACACTGGGTGTTCAGTGTGGGTCATTTGTAATAAACTAATTGTTTTAAGTCAATGCAACTACAGTATGATGATGTTTACACTGCCTTCTACTCTTCTACTCTCTTCTTTCATAATGAACAAAACACTTTTGGATTTTTGCCCTTTTTCTGAACTTTATCATTCATGATTTTATTTTCACCTGTAATATTGCAGATTAATTTCAGACTACAATTTTGCTTTGTTCCTGTCATTTTTTCTTTTCTTTGCTGTAACTATAACTACAGGTCACTTGTATAACTTTTCCCACAGCGTCTTTCTATTTCACACAAATTCAGCTCCAAAATGATCAATTTTGTACACACTTTAGTCTATGTTTATTGGTCTGTATCACTTTCTGTTCCACTACAAAATTTCACATACATAAGGTCATGTACAGGTGAGCTTGTCGTAAGTCCACTGCACAACACACTTAGGGCCAGATCTACTAAGGACCCAATTTGCATGTACTAATTTGCGTGCACAATCTAGAATTTTGTGGGGTTGAACCGCGGGTTGCTTGCACAAATGACAACAGGTGCAAAGTCTTGGAGACCGTCCTATTTAAATGAAGATTTTGCGGCGCTACTGGAGACAATACACTGTAAAAACTGCTCTGGGATACACCAACATTAATGGTAACAGTGCACTGAAATGATACAGACGCCAAGAAATATAAAGTTGGAGGAGTTTTTTTTTTTTTTTTTTTTTTGACACTTTATATTTATAAACATTTTAATTTTACAAATCATCATCACATCAACATCAGCCGTTTCTAATTAGCACTGTCACCGTTTGTAAAGATTGTGGGTGGTTTCTTCTGTTGTGGGTGTTTCCTTCTGTAGCCAACATTTTGTTATGGCTTTTTTAGCTGATGTCAACAAAATCTTTAGGAGGTATGCATTGTCTGAATCCAGTTCATCTGGGAAGTAACCAAGATACAGAACTGTAAAAGAGCAGCTGATGTTAAAGCCCAGTGTTTTCGATGTTATTTTGGTTACCTCCAACTAGAAGGGCTGAATGAGTGGGCACAATCAAAAAATGTGCCCATGGTCTGCTGCAGCGTCTCCACATTCTCTGCAACACTGCAGAAGCAGCACTGAATTTTGACTTTTGTTAAGGCGTTATAAAAAAAAAAAAAAACGGATAAGGGGGGCGTGGGGATTGTTGGATTGACTGTCAAGCACACATCATTTTGTCACACTGTAGCCTCATGTCAGTGCGTATTTTTAATCACAATCATCAGATCAAGTGGAAAAGAATCATTCCAAAAATGTTCACATGAGGGTGAAACATGCGTTCTCTGCATCTTGTGTCATTGTTTCGATGTCTCCTTTTTGCGACAATAACCACTTGCATGTGTGCGCAATTATGCATACAAACCATTTGCACCTCCCTTTGAGACTTGTTAAATATAGACGTAATTTCTATGAGCAAAATTGCTTTCAGGTTTGATAAATCCCTTTGTGTGTGCTAAATTAATATATTTACATTTTCTCCTCCCAGCACATGCACAATTACAAGTTGTAAATGCCCCATATTGTGTATTCAGTGGGTACGGTTACATGATGTTTTTTTAAATCCGATTTAGTTTTCCAGAAGAAATTAATTTGGAACTCTAGTATTTTCTCTTCTGTTTACATGGAAATGTTAAACCCGAATAAAGGTTTACATGAGGTATTAATGAGGTAGGTAAGTCAGCAAAAGGGTTTGCGCTGCAGTGCTCACATTGCCTTGTTCTCGCAGCCCTTCTGTTAGCTTAGCTTAGCATAGTCACTGCATTTCCATGGTCACACGTAGCCAGTTTTTTAAAGGTGATTTGGTGTCTTTTGTAAGTGATTTTCTGAAATCCGATTCTCCCTAATTCTTTCTTTAGATCTGCGACTTACTGCACTCATACAATCTTGGGACTGCTGTGTTGATGAAAGTTAGAAAATCTTTTTGTTGGAAGGGATGCATGCGCTAAATTAGCTTTGCTTTACCGTTTTAGCTTTGCATTAGTTTTTATTTCCCAAGATTTTATTACTGCAGTAAGTCACATCGCCATGATTTGAGTCTCAATTTGTGATCATATTGACCCCACCGGACTACAGTAATGATTAGGGAGAATTGAATTTCACAAAATCACTCATAAAATACTACGAATCACCTGTAAAAACCTGGCTACGTCTGACCATAGGAATGAAGAGATTATGTTAAACTAGGCTAAACTAAGCTAACGGAAGGGCTGCGAGAACAAGGCAATCGGTGCACAGCAGCGCAAACTGATTTGCCCACTTATCAAACTCATTAGTGCATGACAAATGAATTAATAAAAAAACAAGTGATGAACTATTCCTTCAAGGTTTTCCAGGCTGGTAGATCCCATCAGAATAGCCCAGTGTAACGGTTTGGGTTGACTATACTGCACTGCATATTCTTCCGCCAGCGCAGAATGTGTGCGTCATCGCAACAGGACAAGACAACGAGCATGCGCAGAATGGCAGGAATAAAGTCCAAACGGAATAAAGGGTTTACATGTCCGAGGAATAATTTAGTTCGGAATTAAAAGGGGATTAAATCAATGACTTTAATCGGGTTTAAATTTAATCCGAGCTATTCTTTTTCAACTGGAATAAGGTATTTACATGGGCATCTTAAATAGGATCGAACCTTTAATCAGATTAAACCAGGAACAAAAGTTGTCATGTAAATGCACAGATTGTGGCAAATGTACTAACTGGATACAGACACGCTATTTTGCACCTTTGAAAGACGCAACCCTTAGTGTGCACTGTAAGTAAATCAGTTTATACACTTTTTTGTGTGTGCATTGAGTTCGCACATTTTTTATACACACAAACCTTTAGTAGATCCGGCCCTTAAATTACATACATCTTATATGGAAACTTCATATCAAGCTCAAACACACAAGTTATTTCTAATGTCACATCTAAAATAGTAGATAAAAATAATAAAATATAATCAAACCAGTGGTAGTAATAAAAATGTGCATACCTGTGTGGTTACGTATTACGTCAGGACCTCTTTTGCACATGTGGGTCACTCCAGAAGTCGCCTTTAATGTGTAATATGAACAAGCACACAGAAAAATCGGATTTCACCAAAACATCCGAATTGTGGATTAAGACGTGCTGTCTGAACGTAGCCTTATTCGCCCCGCCACTAACTTTTCAGTCATTCCTTCATCTCGTCCTCTTTTCTTTGAGTTACATCACTGCAGAGCTGGAGACACTTTGCCTCTAAATGCAGAAATAGCAATCACTTGCTCTCAATCTTGCAGTGTTTTATTTTTGTTTCTTTGTTACTGGCTGTGACTTTATCGTTCTCCATCTTTATCAGCGTGCCTCTCTCTCTCTCTCTCTCTCTCTCTCTCTCTCTCTCTCTCTCTCTCTCTCTGGCCTTCGCTTGTCTCTGTCTATATTACTCGGTGGGTCTATTTGTCTCTCCCTCTTTTCTTCCCTTTTACTCTATCATCTTTCTTCCTGAGTCTTTTTATATCTCACAGTGCTGCTCCTCAGAGGCATTTGGTGAAGTTGTCTGATCTGAATAAATGTTTGCGATTAGAGCCAGGACTGTCTTGTGGTTTGTGCAGCTGATGTGGGAGTCAGTGCTATAATCACTCACTTTAAATGAGTCTTTGTCAAAGAACCCCCCCCTCCCATCCGTCCCTCTGTCACTCTCAGTTTGTACCATCTATTTTTAATGGCCATGGAGATGTGCAGAAACCCCAGCCTCTATCTGCGCTCAGACAAACACAAACGTTGAGGATTTTTTTCCTATATCACAGTGGCTTTTATTTAGATGCAGATTTGATATGAACACATTTGGTATATTATACAGTTTGCCAAATGAATTTTCTTAGAGGGAAACTCCAGTTTCTCAGGTTTGCAGATCACAGCCTGACTGGAACTATTTAGCAATCACAAAGCAAACATTCAATCTAACTAATCTTTCTGTTCTTCTTAGTGTAGTATTAAAAGCTGAACCACCAGCTGTAAACATTTAATATTTTTCAAAGCTATGCCAAAAAGTGCTACTTATGCAGGAAAGAAAACTGGTATCAACCCAAAATTTCTGTCCACCAGTCACATACTTTAATACCAAATACTTTGAAGATTTAATACTTTCTTTAACAGTGCCAACTTCTTCTCATCTTCAAAGACAGTCCGCAGGGGCTCACTCCTCCCCAAAGATGCACCTAGGTTGGGATATGCTTGAATTGACCGGTGGGAGGCATCCGTCTGGTCATGCCATACTGCTCAGCTGAGTGGCTCATGAAAATATGGCCAGACATTGACCCTCCTTACTTTGATTTTGATGCTTTTACCACCCACAGTGCTTTCTCCAAGGCCTTACACAGCACCGTCCTTCCTGCTAATTCCACCTAATTCCCTGCAGTAGCACACTTTGAAGTGTTTGTTAGCCAGTTAGTGGAGGTCAATATCAAACTCATGCACCTCTTTCATCTACTTTTTCCCCCCTTTTTGTTTTTGCACACAGAAAAGTCCTATGTGGAGACTAGTCATCTGCTTCCACACTCATGATGGGAAATTTGGCTCTTTTGGCTCCTCTCCCAAAGAAGAACCGGCTCGTTCGGCTCCCAAATGGCTCTTAATTTGGTATCATTTGTATCGTAATGTTTTAACCTAACTTGGCAATTAGGAATAGTTTATGTGTTAATAAACCCTTTTGCATTCACTGTTCAGTGGCAAGAACAAAGTTTGTTCTGGCCAGGACATTTCATACTTCACCAAAAACTCAAGCGTCGAACTCGTTGGAGGTCTTCCACTTTTCTGCATTCGCCACATCCACTTTGAATTTCTGACCAAAAGTTTTCGCACACCGCACAAGAAGAAAATTCTGCCCAGACGGTGTGTTGAGAACAAGCTGCAAGAACTTCCAAACCAGAGCTGTGAGAACAAAGTGACGTTGTAGTCCCACAGCTCCGGGAGCGATAAGAAAGTTCTCTGTTCTCTTGGAGTATGTAGCAGACTTAAGTCAGCAGCACAGTGGAGTGTGTGTCCCCCTCTCTGCTTTCACATAATGGTATGATCCATATCCTCACATGTGAGTAGCCCCATGGCCGCCGTGCTGCCCAATCAAACCAAAGTTCTGCAGTGAGCAGTGCTAAGCGACTGAGAGCGAGAGAGCTGAGCAGCGAAAGGACGAAAAAAATTGGGGAGCCAGCTCTCACTCCATGGGAGCCAGCTCTTCTGATTCACTCCAAAGCTCTGAGTTGACTCTTATGAGCACGACACATACTTACCCATACTGAGTAGAGTGGGTTGTATTAAAAGTAGTACATGTAGGAAACTGCACCGTAATATTTGGCTGAACTGGAGCGGATGATGCAGTGTTACTGAGTAAAAATAAGTGTCTAGGTTTGTAATTTTCCTGCACAAGTATTAAGTAAACAGTGTAAATGTTTTTTCTATAATACTCTGACTTGTGTGGATTTGCTGCTTGTGCAGTCCATCTGGTGTAATTCAGTCTTGCTATTTGTTGATGGAACTAATGGGAAATTAAGTTTTGATGAAGCTAATTTAACATTTTCATCATGTAAGAATGAGTTGAGAAGTGCTTAGAGGTATAATTTTTTATGCATTATAGCGCAGAGTGCAGAGTGAACGGCAATATCAGTGAACTGTTCTCCTTTCTCCAGCAAGTTTTTTTTTTTTTGCCTTTATGTAGTTTATTTATTTGCGCTTTGGTCATCACATAGTGAGACATTTGTCATACATTATAAAAGTCACAGTGAGTTTTTCAGCAGGTTAAACGAAGTGGAGTGAGACATGTATGTTAACCTGTGGGGATGTACTGGTTCTGATTCTCAAGCTTTGGCACAGAATACTAGTCTGACACCAAAGCCTCATTGTATGGAAGAGAGTTAACACATTATTTTATTTGTAAAACATCAGGCTTGAATTTCGACCATGGATTGTATGTAATTCCTAGGTGGAGGAACCTTGATGTCACCCACTGGTTTCTGAGCTGCTGTTTTGTGAAGTTGGTTGGTGGCGACCATATTTGGATAAAATTGGTCAGAGTTGAGCTAATGCTAACTGCTAGTTTTATTGACTCAGTACAATAGCAAATTTAATAGCACAAGGCAGAAACATAGTAATTTTACAGTGTTGTTAGTGGATCTTATTTACCAAAACTGGAGCTGTGTCCCAGGGGAGAATGGGTTTGATCAAATGAGCTGAAACTCAGAAAGTCTGACTCAGCAGGCAAGCGAGCTGCTTCTGTTTTCCGTGAGATTTAATTTACGGTGGAAAAAATTATAGATGAACCACCTGATCAATTAGTAAAGGGTTCAGATAAAACGGATGAGACCAGAGTGGGCCTTGAAGAAAATTCCTGACTTTTAGAAAGAGGCTCAGTGTAACTCTATGGGAACCAGCGCCTTTTGGAGCCCACCCCCAGTGGTCAGCAATATTACTTTTCTATTTTATACTATTGCTCATTGGTTTTTTTTTGTTTTTTTTTTTTTTAATCTCTCTTTTTTGTGTTGTTTGCAGTGAGTGTGCTTCATTCTGTTCTGTAACACAATGGGGTAATTTCCCTATTATGGGACAATAACCCATCTTATCTTATCTTATCTTATCTTATCTTATCTTATCTTATCTTATCTTATCTTATCTTATCTTATCTTATCTTATCTTATCTTATCTTATCTTATCTTTTCTTTTCTTTTCTTTTCTTTTCTTTTCTTATAACTTACCACAAGATACTTCTGCTTTAGCTTAGTGTCAGGGTGCTTCCCTTTGCTTTAGACACTGTTTTCTAACTATAAAACTAAATTTTAGAAATATATATAAAGTCAGTTTACAAGTTGCACAATTATTTATGTTAAAGTAACTCATAATGCACCACCACCTTTGTAAAAACTAGTGATGAATAGATGGACCTGTTGGATTGGAATGATTGTCACCCATACAGGATCCTGTTTTTTGGGTCAGTATATGCAACACTGCTATTAGGTCGTTCATTGCTAAAAGGGCCAGGGATGATCTGTGTGTGTTTGTTTATAATTGATTTCAAACAAGTAGGAATAGAGATGATTCAAGAACTCAATCAATCCATCAATAAAGAAAATAGATATATAACACAAATACAAAGCAACAAATACAGTGTAAATGGAGTCTCTACACATATTTGAAAAGGAACGGGACGATCCATACAAACCATCCTGCATACATGAGCATACATACATATGTTAAGAAAATGGGATTCTGATGCAAAGATTCAGTTTTGTATTTAGTACCCATTCTAAAGTGTGAGCCCCTATGGCATCCGAATGTGAGTCTGTTTACTTGTAGTGTCAGAATAGAATAGAATAGAATAGAATAGAATAGAATAGAATAGAATAGAATAGGCTTTATTGTCATTGTGCAACAAAATTGCAGGTGGTCTCTACCAGTGACAGTGCACTTACATCAAAATAACACAATAAAATACAGACATAGATTTTTTAAAAAATATATAAAATGGTGCACTCAAAATCACATTGTATCACATCTTACAACGTTGATCACATTGTATTGACGTTCTAACACGACATGACAGCTGATACTGTCTGTTTTGAGATTTTTTTTGCAGATTTTTTATTGATATCAGTTTTGTTTTGTGTTCGCTATGTGATATGTGCTATAGGTAAACTCTGCGTATTGTTTGTCTCAGTCTTTTTAGAATTCTGCTCCTGGTGCATCTTCACATTTTTTAATATTAGCCCAGAATCCAGGGTACACCTTCCCTTCTCCCCAGTCACACTGCTCCATACTTCTGCATTGGCTTCATTTTGTTTGTGTACATTTGTGTGTTTCCCGGAGAACCTTCTGAATAATATTAGACCCTGAAGCTGGCCTCATGCAAAAAGTTTTATTTTCATAAACTTTTTTAGTCTGCGACTTTAGCTGCATACATTGAAGTTCAGACCTCAGCTCATTAAAGACATACTAGATCTTTTCCAGCCGTGGTGACCCATCAGGAAATCACCTGTAACACTCAACATCCCACTGTGTGTGTGTGTGTGTGTGTGTGTGTGTGTGTGGTTTTGCACTGTACACATTGGTGGCTGGTGAGAGTAGATACCATGGAGGAGTTGCTTGTTTAGGGAATGAGTTCTGCCTCACATAAATGCATTGTGTGCTGAAGCCTTGGTGTGTGTGTGTGTGTGTGTGTGTGTGTGTGTGTGTGTGTATGTGTGTGTGTGTGTGTGTGTGTGTGTGTGTGTGTGTGTGTGTGTGTGTGTGTGTGACAGGGAAGCAGAGAAATTGAGAGAAAATAAGAGTGGGAGAGCAAGAGAGAGTGGGAGAGACAGAAAAATGCACAGGAGGACAGAGTGGTGATAAGAGGCAGGCCAGTTCATTAGTCTTCTCTAGTAGTGGCTCCTCAAAAAGTTGGAAAAAGTTTTGCCAAAACCAGTTTCATTCTTGGAATTAGTCCGATGCTATTACTGAGGTACTCTTGAGCATGGCTAGTAAGACCCTGATTGATCATAACTGTTCCTACTAAAATATTTGTCGTTGTGGTTGCCAGAATCCACCGCTATTACCTGGAGGATGTAACAGAATTAAATCTGCAAAACAAATGTAATGCATTACTTAGTGACATTAAATATCTAATCACACTTTTAACATCCAGGCTGGCCATAACGCAGCCCTAACTGAGGGCAGGACTGGGTGATGTGGCAAAAATATGTGTGTATATGTGTGTGTGTGTGTGTGTGTGTGTGTGTGTGTGTGTGTGTGTATATTGTCGGTTTAGACAAAAGGGTGAGAGCTAATAAGCTATGCTTCTGTTCACTCCTTTTCGAATATGACATTTTTTTTCTTTTTTTGTGTATAATTATTTTATGCTTCCTTGAATTTTCATTTCTATATTATGTTGTGCAAAGAAGTCAATTAGTAGCAATCAGGAAGCTTGTATCATTTCCATATTTGAAATAAATTAATAAAAAAAAAAAGATCTGAATATAGAATGTTTTTACACTATATAGCTCTTAAGCATCTGTGTAAATCAGACTCAGTGCACATTGGAGTTCAGAAGCTGGACCCACAGTTCACTGACTCACTGTAATTCTTTGGCATAATTTCTTCTTCAGCAGCAAAACAACACATTACACAAGCTCTGCAAGTTAATGCTGACAAGAGTCAAACACTTTAGTGGGGACAGATGCTAAATTATCACCATAAATTGACTGAAATAAACTCACTACCCGAGTGATATTACAAATCCATAGGTTAGTGTAACACAGTGTGCAACACTGTGAAATACCACAACTGCACAGGTGAATGGGCCATTTACAGTAAATGTTTGCAGAGTAGGAATTTTGTGACTGCACTTATTGACAGTATGTGCACGATCCCTCTAAAAAGTAGACCATATGCCAAATTAGATCCATCACAATCTAGCCAAGGGTTAGACTCATAACAGAGGGAGTGTAGGTCAAGTTGAACACATTACACTTCATTTGACAGTGAATATCTTCTAGTTTATGTTTAACATTTAGCTGAAACACAACCCAAACTAGATAAGTTTAAAAATGTAATAATAATAAAAAAAAAAAAAAAAAAATAATAATAATAATAATAATAATAATGCATTCTAATTAGAGGTGCCTGGTGCTAACCCCAAATGGGTCAGCAGTGACCTGGTGGAGGTTAAGAGGTGAAATTACAGTTATTAGAATGTTGGGGAATACAAAGGGGTTAAACATTGGGTAAAACATTACTTATAAATAGAATCGAGGTAGAGGGATGTGCAATGTGGATACATGTTTGTAATATAACTTGAAATCATGGTAATGCCAAATATAGTATTATGATAACAGAAACTGTTCTGTAAATACTACCTCACTACATCTTCATCTTGTGCTGTAAACAGGGCTACTTGTGACATGATACGATATGGCAGAGTGTGAAACATTTTTCTGTCCTCACATCATATATATGTATAAGATTGCATCATACAGTACTAGTAGAATATAACATTAATTCTGGTGTTTTCCATCTTTTCACCATGTAAGAATGTGTTCTTTTGGCAGCAAATCCATACTATTTTTATCTTGCAGTAATCTGCTAAAATTGTCAGTTATTTTTAAATGGTTCTCCTAATGGTTCCCCCTTGTTTTTAAGAAGCTAATTAGCAATCTGTTAAATATTCTATTTCCAAAGTAACCTTCTCAGCGCTGATCATTAGATGTAAGATCAAACCCGTTTAAAGGGTGTAGTACATCTGCAAATCTAGTCCTTTGTCCTTGACACTTACAGCTACGGTATATGTTCTGAGCTTTAAGCAGTAATGGAAGAAGACGCTCATATGTATGATGTGACGCCAAAAATAGGCAGTTGCCTTGAAAGAACTTATACTTTAGCAAGTGAAGAGGTGTGGAATAGAGTTTGTATGAGACGTGTGTGAGAGAGGCTGAACAACCCCTTTAGTCGAGTTAATTTCCCCTGACAGTAGGCCTCTACTCACACACTCTGATAGAGAGCGATGAGTGGCCTCCAGTCCACAGCCGGTGACACATGACTGACTGACAGTTGGACACAAGAAATTGCCTCTCTGAGGTCTCTCTTTCATTTACCCAGCAGGAGAGCTGAACTTTGATGCCTAATGCTGGTCCATGGTCCTGGAGTTGTATTTAGATTGTTTGGCCCTGGCTAGCTGCATGCTCTTTTTATATGAATAGCATGCAGCTAGCCATGCTCTTCATGAATAGACTAAAACCAACAGCTTGGGTTAGTTTCATCATCCAGTCAAGCAAAAACACAAAGATCCTGATTTGTCATGTGCTGCATTCATTGTTTCATCCTCATCATTTACACTGTATAATGCAAAAAAAGCTCAATTTAGAATAAAAGTTAAAAAAAAAAAAAAAAAAAAGTAAGGCAACTTGATGGTGCATAATCTTTCGAAATGCAGCCGGTGGAGTTTTATTTATTTAACTCAGAGTAGAATGGAGGGATGCTGAGCAGCTCAACTTTTTTTTTTTAATAATAAACAAGAGCAGGTGCTGCTGTGCTGCTTGTGTGTGTTTGTAATGTAGCTTGAGGTATCTGGTCCCAACTAAAGGCTGGTGGTCTTTTGATTTGACAACTGAATGTTGTACACAGTACAAACATTGCTGTCTGTCACACAAACACACAAACACACACTCTTATCTCATGTTCTCCACCAGACTGGAAATACTGTCAGCCTCACCACAAGCTTTTTAAGTGATATATTTGTGGGTTAGTGCGTGTGGGTGTTCCTGCAACACACAGAGTTTGTAAGTGCAGGGGTTTTGGTGTGCAAGTGGGTTTTTCCGCGTGTGTGAGTGAATACAGGCTGTCAGTCAGCTTTACTCAGTACAAACTGGCATCATTAGTGAGTCTGTGACTGGCTGCCACAACACACTGGGTAGAGCACTGACAGCAAGAAAATGGAGAGTTTGCAAAGTGTTGTATTATATCCAGTATATCTGTAGATTTGACAAGTTTGTATTTGCACATATTTGAATATAGCTCAACTGACAGAAATGATAGGGAGACCCCCAGATGAAATGAGCTTTTGGCAACCGGCATGCAAATGTACACATAGTCTGAAATGTGCAGACATAGGAGAGTGATACGCAGCAGCAATTTAATATGTTCCTATAACAATCACAGAAAAAACAAGATGAAAAGTAAATATAAATGAAAAAATATACATATGTATGTTATTGTTATACATACATAAACGTGTATATGTACTGTGCATAAATAAAGTCATGTATGTGTCCAGGAGCTGTTTGATTATAGAGCAACACAGTTCACATTAGACCACATTAGAAGAGTCTGTACTCACAACACATTGGTGATGAATTCCCCCAGAGGTAATACATATCTTTTATTTATTTATTTTTTTTTATTTTCGGGAAGTGCTATTGTACTACATACATTTAGAACATTGATTATCTTTTTTTCTTTTTTTACATTAGTTCCAGTTTTGCCCTTTCATTTTTCGTGCACTCCGTCTGTGATGAGCATCTGAATCTATGAATATACACATTTACATTTTGTGCTTTTTTGACTCAGTGAAGCTCCTACTAATAATCTTTTTTTCTTTAAAAATATACAAATGTATGTAATTATTATAAATAAAACATCTGTACATATGTATATGCACCATGCATAAATAAAACAACATATGTGTCCAGTAGCTGTATAATGTTACAGCAGCAAATAGTTCACATTCAGAACTCATATTCAACAACGTACCAGTTAAATCCATCTCATACTTCCACTGATGTACTCTACTGAAATGCTACAGAACTTTACAATGCTGTGCCCACAGGTTGAGGTGTGTTTGCGATGTGTAATCTGCACTGTGACTCCAAATAAATAGTTCAGACAGAAACTACAATTGTCTGAATCGGTGTTTTAAAACTGCTTACCATAAACGTACAATAAATTATCTGAAAAGCATAATAGGATTATAGTTTTATGATATGAAAGGTTTATGTGACACAACAGCAAATCAAATGTGGTGTTTTTACTTAATTGCTGTATGAAAAGGTAAATAATAGGTGAACCAAGGCCATTAAACAGGGATTAGCATAATGTGTCACTAACAGTTCAGCTTAATATTATGTATTTGCTTATTCATAGTCAGTGCTTTTCCTCTGTCTGCTGTTTGTACTTCCCACACAATCCTTAGAGAGACTATTGGAGGAGAACAATATGTGCATTTTTGAGTTTATGAAAATGTCTTAGGTTGTTGTTGAACTCGAACATGACTAATCCGGTCGCACTAACCTCAGATGTGGCTCGTAATAAAAGATGTGCTTGTTGCTTCTGCTCTGAGCTCAATTTTCCTGTGTTTTTCTCTCACCCATCCTGAGATCAGTGAGAGCTATGCACTTTTGAAAACAGTGTTTGGCTGCAGATTCTGTCTGATAGAGGCCCAGAGATCCGGATCAAGTTTTTCTATCCTCCTGTCATTTCTCTGCTGCCATCAGCCTCTTCCCCGTTGACTCAAAGACCTTCACAGCTCCTGTCCGGGTCTTTTTCTCTGTCAGCTTTTTTTTTTTGTCAACTCCTCTGTCCTGCCTCCAACCTTCTGTTCATTTTTAATCTGTTCTCCCGCTGAGCCCCACTCTTTGTTGTCTTTCTCTCTGTTTACTTTTACCTTGTCTGCCTTTTTATATTGAAGTCATCTTTATTTTCTTTACCTAAATTAATCCTCTGTCGTCATCCTCGTAAAAATCTTCTTTTCATCTCAAACTCTTCCTTGTGACTTTAATCTCTAGTATTTTTAGAATGCAGCTTTTCTGTGTACTACACCTGCCTAGTTCAGTGTTTTTACGCTTCAGTTGTAAATAACATCCCACCTCTGACGATTTACTGATGTTCTCAACAGCAGATCAGTCCAGATGGTTTCCTTCAGTATTCAGTGGTCACCACTGTCCACTTGCATATTTCTGCACATTTATCGACTACTTTAAATTGAACACATTACATGAGAGAGTAAATTCTCTCTAGACATTTAAGAATATCTGAGGAAACACTAAGAATCTGTTCCAACCTCAAACTATGTGTGAGATTACACTGTAGAATCTATCTATTTTGGGATCTGTGAGCCTTATAGATAACATGAAAATAAGCCACAATGATTTTATGATGTTTCATGTTCATGTTTTCATATACAGTTCCTGCCCCCCCCCCCACCCCAAAAAAAAAACAACCCACACAATATTTCATTGGATAGTTTTTATTGTAGGATGCATTCACTGTAGCACCATGTATGCCAGTTCATATGTATGTCATAACAGTCTAAACATCACAGCATTTATTATACCAGGTATACCATCTGTTCTGCCGTTCGAGATTTTTGTCCATTGCATTTCCCGGACACTATTATCGGCTGAATTTCAAGTTTTAGATTTTTCCTGATATTTGAAAATTTCAACTTTCAACCAATTTTTCTGACATTATTCACCCAGTTCTTTTCAAATTTCACACATTCTTTATCTGTGCTTTTCTCTCAATTTTTGCATTTTTGAAAATTTTATTTTTGAAAATTTTAACCTACAATTTTTGTCCAACTGATTCCTCGGACACAATTCACCCGATTATTTTTAAATTTCGCACACTTTTTTTTTTTTTTTTTTAACCACTAGGAGAGGTGGAGTGCACGGTTAGATGTATAAATTTAAATTTTTGATTTTTGTTTTTTTGTTTAATTTCAACTTAGAAAATTTGTCCAACTGCTTTTTCTGACATTAGTCATCCAGTTCTTTTGGAATTTCACACACATGTTCTGTATGTGTGCTTATCTATCAAATGCAGTTTTTTTTTCTTTTTTTTTTTTTCTTTTTTTTTTTTTTTTAACAAATTTTTTAAAAGTTTAAAAAGATTGAAAGTTAAGACTCACAATGAAACACTGGGTACGCAGGGTATCAGTGACCAGGAGGGGCAAAGTGTTGTGTGACCTGTCGGGGGTATTAGGCTACGTTCAGACTGCAGGCAAATGTGGCCCAAATCTGATTTTTTTGCCCATATGTGACCTGTATGCAATCTATTAAAGACAGTTCGAGCAACACAAATCTGATTTTTTCAAATCCGAGCATGGCCACTTTCATATGTGGTCCTAAATCTGATATGTATCTGGTATTTTACAATCAGTCTGAGCGGCCAGGTCGCATTTGTCCGTCCTTTAGGTCATTGAAATGCAACAAACATCACAATTCTGCGTCCCAGGAGGAGAAGTGGCAGGAAAAACTTGCTTACTTCCATAAACACACTGCATGCCTGTGTGGACACATATTACGTCAGGACCTCTTTTGCACATGCGGGTCACTTCAGGGTCGCATTCAGTTCATACTCAAAACTGATAGAAGTCGCATTTAATGTGTAATATGAACGAGCATACAAAAAAATTGGACTTCACCAAAAAATCTGAATAATGCATTAAGACCTGTTGTCTGAATGTAGCCTTAGTAAGCTCCTCTTACTTTTTCACTTTTTTCCATTTAGAGTCACATTAGCTTTTTTTTCCTCGAAGATCTTATACTGATGTCTGGAGAGTCAGATGTCTGTGTAAATCCCTCTCCATTACATCCCAAAGGTCTGGACTCTTCAATACCCAATCCATATGTAAAAGTGATGCTTCATGCTGCTGAATCACTCTTTAACAATCTGAGCTTGATGAACCTGATGAATCCTGGAACTGTCCAATCATTATCCTTTCTAGACAACTCATGGCTATTCAGGAAATAAGAAGCTCCTCAGTGCATCACATAGAGTTAAAGAACTTGCTGCAGCTAAAACATAGTAATCACTGCAGTAATTATTCAATAGAAGGATATAAACTATTTGCTCATTTAACCCATAATGACTCAGTGCTACATTTGTGGCAGTTTCCTTTCTATTTAACCTTTCTTAAATGATTTATCACCATTTTCATAACATTATCCTCTCTATTTTGCATTTTCTTAGTGATAATCAAGTGTTATCCTTCATTTAAGTCACTGATCATGTAGATGTTCATAAAAGCTCAGGTTGAAGTTGAGGGTTAGTTGAGTGTCTCCATTCACTGTCATTGATCCAACTCCATGGGTTTTACTGGTCAATCAATGTTGCAGAAGATGACGGTGTTTCCATGGTAACTACGGAGCCTCTGAACGTACAAATGGGTCACATCTGATGACCATGAAAAGATGAAAATTCAATTCACTTCAATTATTTCAAAGTATTGATAAGTTTAGTGGTTCAGAAGTTATTAAACACTTTAGATCAGTACATGATTTTGGTTGCCAGTGGCTGTTTGGGTCTTTGGGTCTGAGGGCTAAATCCAGGTGGTGACTCTTTTGGTCAGGCTGTATAACTGTGTAACTATGTGTGCTAAGCTCACACAAAACCAAAATCATTAATCTCTCCTCCTTTTCCACAGGTCTTCTCTGACGTGCCCTCATTGCCTTAAGCAGAGTAACACCTTTGACCCATTTCTATGTATCTCCCTACCGATCCCTCTACGACAAACCAGGTGATGTATAACACACACATCATAAAGAGTCATAAACTCATTAGAACAGGATACTAAACCATTATTGCAATAAACATGGGACGGGCGATCTCGCAATCTTTTGTCATACGACCTACTTTTCTGAGGGATCACACAGATTTTGTCATTAAAAAATAAATGACAGAGCTGTTGAAACTTTCATACTCACTTAATGTTTGTTTTTAATGGTCCATTTACTCGTGTAATTATGATATTTTACAGAGAGCACCGTTGCATTACTGTCACTAGCACAGGTGAGTTTAGTTCAGTTCAGTCATAGCATTTTTCCACACTAAAGTGTTCAGTGTGAACTTTAGAGTTTGCGTAATGTTTTGTTTTGCTGCTGCAGAGGAAATAGTGGCAAAATGATACCGTAAGTCAGTTAGCTGCCAGTCTGTCTGCCCAAATGAGCAGTGAGTCTGATTTATAGATGCTTTAGAGTAATGCTACTGGGAAACTGTTGTTGATTCATTATGAAACTGAGACGGGATCAATTAGGCCACCATGAGCTGTGCGATTAATGGAAAAACTGCAGCTGTATGTGCACAAAAATGTCGACTTGTGTTCATAATATTGTCAGTTTGTCATAATGTTGGCCCTAAATTATGCAAAAAGAGTTTCTAGACAGATAACAAAAAAAGAGAAAAAGCCATCCCACAGAAGCCTCCAAACATCAGAGAAAACTAAAAGAAAACTTTTGAACTGAGAAAATTGTGATTCAGATTGTGGATTGTGATTCTTCATGTATAGATAGTTATATGATCTTTTAACTGGATCACCCAACCCTACATTAACTAAACCCTCTTGAAGTAATACTTGCTTGTGCATTTCCATCTTGCAAAAGTAAGTATTAAGGTATTTATTGCATCAGTTTTACCATAAATTGTATCTGAAGTAAAGCTGTTAATGTGCTTTAAGGCTTTAAGGATGTTTAAGATCATCCCCTGACGTCATGTATATGACCCTTAAAATTGCTTCATACTTAAGAGAGATTGTAACGACAAGCTGCCGTTACCATGGTCAACGTTGAATAATTGTCATATATTTTTGTTATTGAGAGACAATGTGGGATGTCAGAAGACAGCTGGTGTGACTGGAGTGGACATATGGGGGAAGGAACGACACATGTGTTTAGTTAGGGAAAAATAGATGATTTATGGAATTATTTGAAAAGATGATAAAAAAATTATAAATGCACAGTAGATGCATTGGTGTATAATACAAATATGGGTGCTGATACTGTATAATTCACAGTGTTATGTAGCTTTTCTGTGTAAGTAGTTCCCCCTGTTCTAATTGGTCCATCTGCCGCCACTTGAGGGAACATTGGTATAAAAGCCTCACCGTTGTCTTTGGTGGTTGGTGGGTATGGTTCTGTGGAGAAGTTGGATGTTTGAGTTTGCTGATGGATGGCCGTGTTGTTCATTTCTGCTGACGAATTGTTGAAAATAAAACCGAAAGGTAAAAACCTTAAAGTGACTCTCGCTGAATTCAGTCTGTACTGCTTTTGATGGCTTGGCTGCTTGGCCAGTCTGACAGAGATTATTCTCAGCTAATAAGAACAAAGAGACTTATGCACTATGATAGATGACGCACTATAAGTACTTTTTAAAAGAAAGCTTGCAAAAATGAATTGCCAAACACATGCATCATCGCACTCTTTCACAGCCATATTCTACCTACTGTTGGCCATGGTCATATCAAAGTGATAAATGTTGTCCATCTAATAGTCCCTGACCACACACTTTCTGTGTTATTTCCTTTTAAACTGTGGCAGAAGCTGCATGTCAGCAAGGCCCTGATGATGAGGGTACGACTTTGACACACAGAAGAGATAGAGAGAAGTGAACAGAGTTATGCACAAACAACAGACTCTGATTTTGATTAAATACAGATGCAAATACAGGAAGAAAATAAAATGTCCATATGCATTTTTGTGGGCAGGAGTGTTATACCAGTGGACTTTATCAGCAATCAGACACTGATTAAATCAGTAAAATGTTAAGGCTCTCAGTCGATTAAAGGTGCATGCTGGATAACACGGTGCATACCAGCCACAGACTTTTGTTACTTTTGTATTCTATCCTTTCTCTGTGTTGAAGAACCCAGTCGTAGTGTTAAAGTACACAAGGTCAACTTCAGTAGAATAATCGACAAACATCACCTCTGCACTTCTCAGTCAAAATATGTCAAACAACACACTCAAAATAAAAAAAGGAAACTCTGTTTAAATATTTTCACATGTAATTGCATGATTTGCCTCCATTCGGTGCTCAGCGAATCCTCATATCTTCAAACCTACAGATGCTGCTGCTATGCATGCTCTCTGCGTGGTGTCCCCTCCACTCAGTATTTCAGTTTCCTAACTGTGCCTGGTCTGGTTTTGTTGTTGCATAAATCCAGCACAAAGAGAAACTCATTCAACCTCTGTTGACTCACTGCTGGTTCAACACCAACCTGAAGGAAGCACACACATTGTGAAAATAACTGTGAGGACATGAGCGTCTTAGATTACTCTTACTATTAAAAGTGAATCTGTAACCCTAACATGATAAAAAAAAAAAAAAATGTAATAAAAGCAGTATACAAATATATTTCTTCTATATATATGAGCAGTGTATAAAAGCACACTGCCTTCTTTGCACGGTCCTTTTGCAGCTGAACCCCAGCTGAATGCCTGATAAGTCTGAGGCCCCCAGAGACACAACGGGGTCTGGTTGGCAGAGTGACATTGAAGCCTGGGTGCTGCAGATAATGCCAGCAGACAGAGATGGAGTCCTGCCATTTTTATCTCTTATGTTTACTCCCAATCAAACCTTTTGAAAATAACAAAAGTATGTAGGAACCTTAAAAGATGTTAGCTGCTTATTGGCTAGTGCAGTGGTTCTCTGGCTTTGGGACCCACTATCATCGCAAACTAATAAAAGTTAAACCGCTTGAATTTATTTAATAAAACGATGGTGTGTTTTGAGAGTGTATTCACACCTATTTAATTTGGTCCATTTAAAAGGGACCAGAGTTCGTTTTCCCGGAAAGTCCAGATTTTTTTTAGGTGTGAATACAAACCTGCAAACTCTGATTTGAACCAAACGGACTCTGGGCCGGTTCAGTTCTGGTGTGAATATAACTGGCCTCGAGCCAAAAGAAACCAAGGAACCATGCATTTTTTTGTGCTTGATGAGCCACTGTAGCCGTGAGGCATTGTGGGTAATCAACATTGAGGACGTAGCCAGAACTAACTGCAGAAGCGTGAGCCGTGGACAGATGTGGAGCAATTGAATGTGTCATTGACATTCAGTCCTACTGTGTGCACTGCAAAAAAAGGAGTGTCCAAAAACAAGATGAAAACACTAAATCTGAGGAAAAAACAAGTGAAGTATCTGTCCATGCAGCAAGATCATTTCATTTGACAAGATTTCTTGATTTAAGATTGTTAAATCTAGAAATAAGCATGTCTACAGATGTATGAACACTTAAAATAAGAAATTAACTCTTATAACAAGATAAATTATCTAACACTTGTAAATCTAACTTATTTTTTTATCTTGATAAGAACCAAATCATTTGCAGTGTATAGGACCTCCATATTTGTTTTCATCAACACCCGTCATCTCTTATTCACCCCGCCCCTGACTTTTCTAATCAATGCCAGCGCAGTTCGTCACATATGTGCGTCTGTTTACAAAGTTTGGTCCACTGGCAAAAAGCGCAATGAGAATGCAATCTGACCCAAACAAAAAAAATGAAGTCCACAATCGATCCGAATCAAATAAGTAGACCAAAGGACATTCCAGGTGTGAATACACCCTGATATAATACAGAATAGACCAGTATGCCAACATAGAAGACAAGTTTAAAGATAAACCAAAATGACAAGCATGTGGTGATGCTAAAGAGGGAAATATTACTTTTAACAATAAATTAGGTACATTTTACCAAAACCAAAAATGTGCACTCAGTTAAAAATTAAAAGTGGATTCAGTCACTTATTGAAGCATTAAACACACTGAGGTTTTGTCCTCAATGTAGGTAAAACTATATCTGATGTAGTCAATGTCATACCATGATTTCAATAGAAACTTTAGGGTTTTCTTTTATCCTGTGAAATATGTTGTGTTAATTAGCATTACAGCGCATTACCGCCACCTACTGCTGGGGAGGCTGAATGGACGGTGCTCAGCTCCATAAACAGTAAAGCAGAGGATTGGTTTCTTAACATTATTTTTTGTCCTGACAAAGGCCTGCAGCCGTATGAAAATAGGTTTGTGACCCATTTTTTGTTCACGACCCACCAGTTGAGAATCACTGGGTTTGTGTGTAATATAGAGACAAAATATGGGTCTAGCTGAGGTTGTGTAAGGCTAGTGTGCATTTTTTAGATACAATATTAATTAAACTTTACTTATGCTTTCTGATATTTAATAATTAAAGGTAAATCTTTGCCACTGAGGGTAAACAGGCTGCTTAAGGTTGCTGAGTGTTTTCAAGCATTTGCTCTTGAGACGCCAAATGAATTTATTATATACTTACTCTATAAACAATTAATCATTAGAAAATTCCTTGTATGCTTCCCTTCTTCATCTGATCCTGACACATTTGGAAGGTGCAAAGACTTTAGTGCGCCTAGTTTTTATTGACTTCTCCTCAGCTTTTAATTGCATCCAACCACATTTTTTAGCAGAAAGACTGAAGAGCATCCACAGCATCGAGCCCGGCCTCATATCTTGGTTGATGGACTTTTTATCTGAGAGGTCGCAACGTGTGAGAGTAAACAGTGTTTTATTGAATGTTCTTTTATCTTCCACTGGGTTGCCACAGGGGTGCGTCCTCCCCCCTCTTTTATTTGTGTTGTACACCAATGAGTGCCAAACTCAATACCCAGGTCGGCATGTCCTCAAGTTTGCAGACAATTCAGTGATTGTGTCTCTTCTTAGGGATGATGCCCCTGATCATGGCCCTGTAGTGTTTGAATTCACAGACTGGTGTAGCACGTCCTTTTTAAATGTGAATGCGTCTAAAACCAAAGAGATGTGTGATGATTGACCATGTGGAGGAGGAAACACACCAGGAGGCTGGAATAATCTTCACCGCAGTATGATTTATTTACAGTGTTTGCCCAGGTGACATCGCCGATTGAGCTGTGTTAGTGAAAAAAAAAACAAAACAAAAAAAAACTAAAAACAGAAAAAAACTCAACTAATTGATGAAAAACAGCGTAACAAAACATAAGGAAAATCAGTCTTAAACCACAGAAAATAAAGCTCAGCCCATGGCTAAGGGCAGCCAGCTTCAGTGACCTGCTTCACTCAAGCAGAGCCACACTTCTCCTCGAGGAGCTTCTACTCCAGGCTTTTTATACCCATTGCCCCTCCCACATGAACAAACCAATCCCCAATGTTCAGTTTACCTTTCAATTAACATTTACCAGAATATTACTGATATCTTGACCTATACCTCATTTCACTACTTATATTTAATACTTCCCCAAAAAGTCTCTAACAGTTTAAACCTGGTTTAGAGCATTTTTAAGCTTAACTATTGGCCAACTCACAAAACTCCCCTCTGATGGCTGCCACCCTTGGTAAGTTCCTGATGCCCTCTACTATAAAAGGTTTGGAAACCTCCCTCTTCCTGTTTGTCTGTCAGGCCTGGGATCTGGTGATGGGATGGAGAGAGCATGGAGTGAGCATCAAACAGTTAGGTAACAAAAGGAACAAAAAAACCAGACTTAAGCTATGCAAAATGTGTTTTGATCTGTGGGCCCATTATGTAGCTATTTCTAAGGATGCAAAAATAATAAATATGAAATGAAAATATGATTAATAGAAACAAACAAAACTAGACCAGCTAAGCTAGCAGGCCCAAACCCATGCTCCCCCTGTCACTCCAACCCAGAACCAGGCCCAGAGCCTGAGAACAAAGGACACAGGTTCAACCCACTCACAGGGCATGGGCTGCCACCATGACAAGATGATTGTAGATTTTAGGAAGAATCCTACAGTCTTCTCTCCTGTCATCATTAATGGCCAGGCTGTTGAGGTGGTTCAGCAGTATAAATATCTCGGAATGGTGCTGGACCACTGGCTAACTTTTGAATCTCAGGTGGATGCTGTATGTAAAAAGGCTCATCAGAGGATGTATTTTTACTGTAAACTTTGCAGTTTCAAAGTGGATAACACTTTTATGAAAATGTTTTATTCTTGTTTTATTGAGTCTTTGTTGACCTTTTCTTTTATCAGCTGGTATGGGCTGCTTACCCTTAAAAATAGGAACAGGTTGCAAGTGTGCAGCAAAATTACTGGCACCACACTCACTGATCTGACTGTGCTGTACCAGAGGCGGACTCTGAAGAAGGCTCAGTCAGTCCTGGATGATCCCAGTCATCCCTTTTATGATGTGTTCAGGTTGCTTCCATCAGGTCGCAGATACAGTATTCCTAAATATAGGACCAATAGGATGAGGAATTCTTTGGTTCCAGCAGCCATTGTTCTGCTGAAGAATTCTTTGTAATGTTGGTGCTATTGTTTTTAATGGATTATTTATTGTATTTATTGTTGGTTTGTTGTCCGTGTGAAACTGCTGGCTGTAGAACAAATTGCCCCTCGGGGATAATAAAGTTTACTTTGGCCTTGACCTTGACCTAGTTTAGTTGAAGACACATATAGTAAGTCACAAGGAAGAAGTGTAATAAAGTGCAGAAAGCCAAAGTAGAGAGCATTAATAATGTGAACAGTTAAATGAATATACCAACATTTTAATCATCTTGTAATGTACTGCCGACCTGCAGAACAGTCTATTAACACTATATCAAACCAGCTCTGTTTTAGTTTGTTTTGTGTTCTCCAAATTCCTTCATTCGTTTTCATGTCTCTGGACTCCATTTTTCTCTTAGAACATGGCAAACCTCTGAGCTCTAGTGTCATTTTGTGATAATGTTTCCACGTTTTCCTCTTATCTCGCTGTATCGATTTCCAGGATCATTTCTAGCATCACTGAGTTCCATTTTTCTGATATCTTCAAGACTTTCTGAAGTGTATTATCAAATGAGTTAAAAATATCTAGTGTACAGTTTAGTGTGAGGGTTTTTATTTACTCTCTAATATTCAAATGAAATGAACAGACTTTCTCTATTAGACCACGTCAACAAAAATTGCAACTTTAGGAGATGAGTGGCAGATGCGTAAATCAATCATGATATGTAACATCTGTAGTTGTTAAATATTTATAGAAAACTTTGATCTGAATCCTAGCTTTTACATGGTATTCGTTACTATCAGAAATGTTTGTAACCTTGAATGTACTGTGCACTTTTGATGCTTCATGTTGAAATATATGAGAGGTTCCTCTTTAATACAAACTCTCAGGCTCTGTAGGAAAAGGGGGTGGGGGGTGGGTGGGGGTAGCGGGGCTGCAAGAAATCTGCTTTGTAAGATGCTTTTCCTATTTCCTGTTGCTCTCAAGTGTCATCCCACACCTCTCATACTGTTTCATTTCTGTCTCATCTCAAAGCATCTACCAACATAAAAAAAAAAAAAAAAAAAAAAAAAAGCTGCTGAGATCGTCGCCCGTCTGCCCTGTCAGCCTCCCGACTGCTAACACATTACTCACCTGAATAATGCATGATGGGAAACAGGAAGTTGAAATGTCCATGATTACCCTGTCTTCATCTCAAATCCAAAGGCGTGACCTTCCTCTGTATCCTTGCTTTGCATCCTTGCTTTCTTTCCTCTTCTTGTCTTCTTGTCCCTGTTTTTTTTTTTTTTGTCTTTGCCATGTTTTCTTCATCATATAATGAAACTTTGCCTTCATGTGTCCGACAGTCTGTTTATGTTTATGCTTCCTAGCGTGTCATTTTTGCTTTTTTTTTTTTTTTTTTTTTTTATTTCTTCTCTGCATCTCTCCCATTTTGTCATCACATTATCTGCAGACAGGGTGGGGGGTGGCTTCGAATTGCTGTAACTCTGATATATCCTGGCACATAGCAGCTTCCTGTGGGACCATCAGATCACCGATATGCTGATTTCACTCTGCATGTCCAGTCGAGCATCATTTTACACACAGTGGGAAATAAAACAATACATCACTCTTTGCCACAGATAAATCAGTATCGGAAAAGTAAACCTTTTTTTCTTTTTTTTTTTTCCCTTATATGAGGCATTAAACAGCTCAACAGTACATTTCAAAGTCAGGTTTTATTAAATGTGTTTTGTGACACCTTCACCAAAATAGGTTTCACTTGAGTCAGCACCACATGACAGCACAAGTTAATCCTGTCCCTACTGTAGCTCTATTAGGTGTTAGTGCCTGAGGAGTTTCTTCTGCACATTCAGTCCCACTTGCTAGTCCGCTGACATTATATGTTCAGCTAACTGATAGTTGGAAGTGTATAACAACAACACATAATGTAAAGACAGAAGTTGCAGACTCACAATAGCTGCAGGACACGTTCACTACATGACACATGCTCAAAATGGTTATGTTTTACATTTGATGTTAGAGTTGGTATTATTATTTATCCAGTAATAATCTATGATCAACTTGCAAATGTTCTGCATTTGACTAGGAGACTGGAGACCCATACTATAGATCGCCTCTTGCCAAACACTGGGTCATGACTGGGGATGCAAATTATTGATTAATCCATTAATCATTAGTTGGTTGACCTTATCGATTGTTTAATGATTAATTGATAAGCGATGATTTTCCTTAGAACCTGGATTTCTCTTTCGATAGGGTCTACAACAATAAAAGCTAAATATTGTTTATATACGTCATGAAAAAAGCATGTCAAATTCCTTAATGACTGATTTATAGTACCATTGGATACAGTACAGACAATGACATTTATGGAGTAGAACCAAATAAATTCTGCAGGGAAAAATAAAATAAATGCATCTGAAAAGGGGCAGTTTAGAAGAGATAAGCATTTCTGACTTTGCATCTCTGACATGATGGAGTGAGATTTCAGCGGAGATGCTGCCCCCCCACACACACTTTTTTTTTATTTTTTGCGTGGCCATCAGGGTGACCACAGAACATAATACGGGACATATCTGTGGTCCGGATCAGGAGCCTGGAGGATGTTTTGAACTTCTGTCTCACTGATAGGGATGGGAATCGATAAGAATTTAACGATTTCGATTCCATCATCCATTTTGCTTATCGATCCAATTCCTTACCAATTCTCTTATCAATTCTCATTGGGTTTGTTTATTTATTTATTTATGGTGATGGAATAAGTGTACAAACGGGTGTGTTTGCATTAACTGTCTTTTATATTTCCATCTCTCCACAGAAAATATAACATATACAGTATGTACAAATAATAACAGATGACGGCGGGCCTGGTTTGGGGGGAGGGGGGGTGCGGGTGTACAGTGAAAGTGAAACTAAAGACGTTTTACTAATTCCTCTACTGCTGCATTTCCACTACGTGGAACCGGTTGGACTCTGCCCGTCTCCCGTTGTTGTGCACCTCATTTCCTTTCCCCTGCCATCAGAAACTTGTATTTGATGGGGTATGACGTTTGTTTCCCACACCGGAACCGGAACTGGGCCCGGATGACGGCCTGGCGTTCACTCTGCCACTAGATTCACAAGCGCTGTAGCGTATCAAATATGTGACATTCCTGTAAATGAATCACATGCTGTGGACAAATGTTTGATTATATTGGAGGGATTCCACCCTTTTGAAGAAACGGAAGCTTTGCAAGTGTTACAAGTGGACCTGGTGTCATCTGTTTAGACCGTTTCTGCCTCAATGTCATGTTGGCTACGTGCTGACCAAAACAATGCAACGTATGCGTGATGTCATCGTGCATGCGCAACAAAGGCGGAATTGATAAGCAGAATCGTTAAGCAGGCAGGCAAAGGATTCCAAGGAATCGAGCTACTGGGATCCAGTTCTCAAAAAGAACTGGTTCTTGATTCTCATCCCTACTCATTGACCAGATAGTTCAGACGACTGTGAACTAGACCAACCTCCAGGGAAAACGCTCTGATCCGATTCCAATCCCGCATTTGTGCATGTATTAGGCGGGGGTGCACCGCTCCCATAAGCAGATTGTGCCTGTGTTTCCCTCCACCATGTCCCTAAAGCCATTCTAACTCATCAACGCCATGATCCAGTTCAATGACCAGCTATCCCAGCTGCGGCGTTGCAGCGTGGACAAACCAGTAGCCTTCGGACAGGACGTGGAAAAGGGCAATTAACAATTAATATTTTAATCAAGCAAATTCTTACCGACAATTAATTGATAGTCCATTCATTATTTACATCCCTAGTTATGGCTCACATGTGGGGTGGAGGATGTTTTATCTGGGTCACTAAACATTTTTTTGTTCTCAAACATGAAAGAGAAATTTAGTGTATTTTGGATTACATTGAATGTTCATGTTGTTTTAATTAACCCTTTAAACCCTAAGCCTAAAATGGCCCACCAGGATTTTTTCTCTTCTTTTGACTATAAAACGGTTAGAAAATACACTGTGAGCAAGTTTGTTTGCCCGTTTTTCCAAAACACTTTTTATTTCCAGATCTTTCGAAATCTAGCAATCATTTACAATTTACTGCATGTTCTCATACTGCTAAAACTGCTTCTTCTCCAGCCTCTAGTGCTGGCATGAGTGAATTTACCATAATGACCCAAAAAGCCCATAAAGTGCAATGTCTCAGGTGTCAGAGACCATTGGAATTTTTCCAGTTGCACAAACAGTAAAGGAGTTACAGCCACCCAAAATGCGTATGTGTCAGCCATGACATGTCAGGTTTTAAAGAGTTAAACAAACACGTGTGAGTGCTATTGTACCTTATTTTATGGATAAGAAGAAAAAAATACAGCCTTTTACAGGGTTTCTGCAGGTCATTAAAAAGCATTAAAAGTCATTAAATAGATTTTGTGAAAATTAAGGCCTTAAATGGCATTAAAAAGCATTAAATTTGATGTCCAGAGGCATTAAAAAATTTAATACACTTGATGGAAAAAAAGCATTGTTATTCACGATTTATTTTGATTATATAAACATTTAATAATTTTGATCGGAAGTATAGTGTGATGATTGACAGGCGGAACCATTTAATTGGCTATTGTTTATGGTCGATGCACAAAGTCATGACACCGGATGCTTGGAATGCATTGTGCTTTGAGCGTGCTCATGCTGTGGTGAAAGATCGGAGAGAATATTAGCAAATGTCGGAAAAATGGGAAAATGCAAGTTTCAGCAGAAGTGTTTGGAGGAGGAAGTATTCAGAACCTGGTTAAAACCTGTCGACAGTTAAGATAAGATAAAATCAGATAAGATAAGATAAAGTAAATGCCACAAAAATTATGGACAATTCCAGTGGCAGTTAAAACTTTTAAAGCTTGCATTTCTGCACAAATGAGTTGTTTTGCAGATTTAAAGGTTTATTGGGAGTTCGGTTGCAATGGTTTGTCATTTTAAGAAAGTACATCCTCAGAAAATAAAATTGACAAACACTTCTCCAGACTGTATGTGACACTTATGTGCACATTTAGTGTAGAAACATGCAAATACTCACTATGACAGGTTGTGTCTGGATTAAATGGCATTACAACACTATTTGGTTCTGTCACTCACTTCCTCATGCTTCCCCACCCACCCCTCTGTTATTCCCTACAGGCCCATGTGTGTGACGCTGGTTTTCAGTACGAAGGGTCAGAGGTATCTGCGGGTGGGTCTGGCTGTGCCTCTGTTTGGTTCCCTGTCTTCTCTGAGAGCCATGGTGGCAGAAGAGGGCAACATCTCCCCAGACCAGGTATGTACACACACTGTTATGACTACTACTGCGGCTGCTGTTCACAGGTTTACTCGACGACAGCTTCATCCACAGCTTTAAAAATAGACATCAGAACTTCGTCACAGTTGACACCTGACCTGTTGTCGACTACAGCTGACCGTATACCGTGTGTGCTAGATGACCGACCAGATACTGTGAACATTCACAGAAACCCAATTCAGTTGTTTAATGATAAAAATTAAAGTTGTGCAAGTGCTGTCCATGGGATTCACCTAGAATTTTTTGAGTAGACTATTGAATATTTCAAATGAAAGGTCTATTTAAAGTCTGCTTTTGTATGCTAGTTTAATATATCCTGTTTAATGCTGGACTCTAGTGTCTCATTTATTTAAATAGATGTCACGCTGTCATGTAATGAGTTAAAATTGAGTTTATGACCGATTGACAATATTATATGACACTTCAGTTTTATGATCTGTGTCTACGGTGACATTCCTGTGAACAGTAGTGATGTGTGTTCCATCACCATAGTGACCAGTGACCTGAACACACACAGAGGTGGGATAGGCAGTGTGTACCAGTGTTTAACACACATAGACTTTAGATTAGATTAGATTAGATCAGACTTTATTGATCCCACAATGGGGGAATTAAATGATCAAGGCAACAACAGAATAAAGTGCAAGGAAAAGTGTGCATGCATAAAGATAGTGCAAAAAAACTATATAAAATAATAGTAATAATTAGGCCTATAACGGTACACAAAATTTTCGGTTCGGTATGTTTTCGGTTTTGAAACCACGGTTTGTTTTTTTTTCGGTTTGGTACGGGAAGAAAGAAAACCCCTCTAAATGTCTACATTTAGGATTTTTTTTTACATTTTTCCCCCAATTTTTGGACACAATAGAATACAGAAAAACAGGAATATAATTCTGCTGCTATAAATCAAATAGAAAATAAAAGAAATTATTAATATTACTAAATGTATTTTAAACATTAGTATTGCACTTTTCTCTGGCAGCTAGTTTTGTACAAACAACAAAAATCAAATCACAGTTCTGTCAGTTCAGATTCTGCATAAAAATACCAAAAAAATTCCACATGAAGTGCAGCATTAACAAGAGGACGAACTGGTATTCTCTTTAGCAACAATGACAACAAAAAAATAACCAAAGTATTTATTTTAGGACAGAGAACAAACTGTTTAGGCCACTTTGTGTACGTGCGTGTGCGTGCAGGGTGCGATTTGTCTTTTTTTTTTTTTTTTTTGGTCGGAGCCGGGGTGGGGGGGTCCATAACTAACATAACAAACGCTGGCGTGAAACGAAAGTGAAACTTTATATACTTTGAACGTCCAACTCCTGGGTTCTATTCCTCTATTATACAGCTTTCAGAGAGGGAGAGAGAGAGAGAGAGAGAGACAGACAGACAGACAGACAGAGCTAGTGTAAGTGTTTTAGAACTACCGTAGTTCATAGGCGGTAAACAACATCTGTCTTATCAGCGTCTCTTTCCCCGTTGTTGTCTTCCTTCCAGGTTCACATGATATTTGTTGGGTTTTTTTTGTTTTTTTTTACCTTATATCAGCTACTATTTCATATTTCGGGTCAATGTGCGCATCCTTCAATATGTCCGTGTGGAACTTGTGCGGATTTAAAGTTCCGCATCAAACAACATCTTTCGTTTCTTTTTCTTTTTCTCAACATACTGTGCCGTTTCAGTACAGATGTGTCATGCGTCGACGGTTATGTTAATTTTTTTAGGAGTTTTTGGTCTCTTCCTGTTTTATTTTGGTGATGTGGTTGCTTTCCTGTTTTTTGTCTGCACACTGTCAGTCTTGTCTCTGTCTTCCCTTTCCCTTCATTGTTTGCACCTGGTGTTCCCCTCGTTATTGTCCACACCTGTTTTTGATCCCTGCCTCCCTCATATATTCTCCCCACTCCCTTTGTCTCTTGTCAGTGCGTCCTTGTCTGTGATCTTGAGAAGAGCTTCATCTGATAAGTATCTAGAATCTTGAACCGCATGTTTTCTACCTCAGGTTTTTAGTTTGTTAAAAGTATGTTGTAATTCTCTTTTAGTTAATAGGGTTTTTTGAGCATGTTGTGCTTCACTTTTTGTTTTTCCACTTTTGTACTTAGAGAACTTTGTTTAATAAATCCATTTTTGACCACTGACCAATGTGTCTCGCTGCATTTGGGCCCACACCAAGAGTCGTGTCGTAACAAGCTGTGTACCAAACCGAACAGGTGTGTACCGAAACGGTTCGGTTCAGTACATGTACTGTTACAGGCGTAGTAGTAGTAGTAGTGATGATGATATTATAAACTATACAGACTATACACATATTTACGATGTGGAACTGCAAAATATCAGAGTACAGATGAGACACATACAGGACAGGGTTACACTGTTGTGTTTACTAGACCTCAAAGATGTTAACAGCAGACAAAGTAGAAGTAGCTCATAGTGAGTGATTATAGAGTCAGTGTCATGTTTTTCTAGTTTGCTGTTCTTATCTATTTTACTGTGTTGTGTTGTTTTTCTATGTTTTTGGTGTCCTTGCTTGCATCTGGTTTTATTTCAATTTCAGCTTAACACTTTCAGTGCCATGGGCCGATTAAATCGGCTTTACGAAAACAACCTGTAAAGTGCCACGGGCCGATCAGATCGGCTTTGGAGAACACGCCACATTTGTGTACAAACAAACCATCCACCCCCATTTCTTTCTCACATTTCGATGACGTTCTTTCTGTGTCCCCCTTTTGAGACCAAGCAGACGGGAATTTGAGGTCACGCGACTGAATAATATTTTTATATCTTTTTAATGTTTCTTATTCTCCGGTGTTTTATCAGAGGGAGCCCTCCATGCCGGGGGGCGGCTGTGGACTCCGGGGGCTGTGGCGCCTTCTCTCACTGGGGTCCGCTCCTTTCTGGTGGGTGGGGGTCCCAGTTGGCCCTCTCCCACTAGTTGGGATGCGGGGCTGTGTTGCTGGTGCCTGGTCGCCGGGGTTGGCGGCTGCCTCCTGGTGCGGATGGCTCCCTGAGACAGCGCCTCCTAAATTGATGTTTTACTTGTGCATTTTTGTTCTGGTCTACCCGTGCTCAGTCAGTCTTCTTAAGTATGTGTGAGCTTGTGGGTTTGCATGTATATGTGGGTTTGCATGTATATGTGTGTGTGTGTGCGGGTGAGTGGGTGGGTGTGGGTGGGGGGCGGTACTGATTTTTAAACTGATATGTAAAGCACTTTGTGCTACAGTTTTTAATGTATGAAAAGTGCTATATAAACAAATATTATTATTATTATTATTATTATTATTATTATTATTATTATAAATTATGCAAATTACGATCAATAATGAATCGGCTGCGTCCGGTGCGTTTTGGATCTAATCAGCAATAGGTCGGATGTTATCGAGCGGTTTCCTGCAGGATTCTTCAAATATTATAAAAACGACGCAAAATACTGAAAAACGGCCAAATTCTGTGGCACTTTTAAGGCTTATTAGAACCCTTAACTGTCTGGCACTTAAAGAGTTAATTCTGTCCTCCTCTTTGGCCCTCTGTTGTTATTTTGACTTTTAAAGGTTTTAAAGGTTTTTAAAGGTGCTATATAAATAAGTTATTCTTATTATAGCATCTTAACATTGGCCAAGGAGGTTATCCAGTGCGCCTGCTATAGTCTAACTTCAACAGACACATAATAAACTGAAAATAGATAGAAATTCTCACCTTTTTCTCTCACTCCATGAGGAAGGAGGTGAAACCCTCTGTGAAGTCCTGGTCCAGGACAGGTGAGGAGTCTGAGTGAAGTGCCTAGGGGTTACCTGTCAGACTAACACAGGTGTCCTGAGGTGAGCTCAGGTGGAATAGACATGTCTTCTACAGCCAAATGTTAAAAGACGCAGGGCTCTGAGTCTATGGGTTGGTAATTATCCAGAACTGTCCAAAGAGTAGAGTTTTTCATGACAGCACTGCATTCATATAGAAATCTTCAAAAATACATTCTCATACTGTATCTGTGTCCTTTCTGATTCAACTGGCAAAATCATGAGTCAGCAGCAGCAGCAATAGTAGAATGAGTACAATAAGAGACAAAGGAAAAACGCATGTAAAGCTTTTGCTACTATGTTCACTCACTTCACACTTGGTGCGGGAGACTTTCGTGACCAATTTTTCATCAAATCTGTCAAACCTCAGTCATATCCTAAGTATCACGAATCTGTAAGTCTTTCTGTGATTACTCACCTGAATCTCTTGCATTGAACAATTTCGACGTGCCATCCACCATAAACAAACCCGTGTGTTTACATAGTCGGGAGGTAACTCGGACATCGTCGGAATTTTGTCGACGTGCATTGTGGGAAGCGAAGGCATATAATATTATATGGATGAAACACAGAAACGGCTGGAGGAATATACACAGAAGGAAGGGAGCTCCTGCCGTTTCCGCGTCGTGTCTGTAGCAGCTGCTGCTGTCAGACATCGGCACGAACCGGCGTTTCCCTCAATGCACGTTGCGACAAAATTCCGAAGATGCCCGCATTACCTCCCAACTCTGTAAACACACGGGTTTGTTTATGGTGGATGACACTAAGAAACTGTTCACTGTAATGCAAGAGATTCAGGTGAGTAATCACAGTAAGACTTACAGATTCATGATACTTAGGTTATGACTGAAGTTTGACAGATTTGATGAAAAATTGGTCACGAAAGTCTCCCGCACCTTTAAGCTTTTACATTAACACAGCCTGAAACAAATGGGGATGGTGTTATTCTGTGATTCTATTACTGCAAAACACAATTATAGACCATTTACACCAACAGACACAAATCCTGAATGTAGAGTTAACTCTGTCTAATGATAAGTTGTGACTGGAGGTAAAGGGGAGAGAGGGGAAGGCTACGTTCAGACAGCAGGTCTTAATGCCCAATTCTGATTTTTTTGTGTGCTCGTTCATATTACACATTAAATGCGACTTCTATCAGTTTTGAGTATGAACTGAATGCAACCCTGAAGTGACCTGCATGCGCAAAAGAGGTCCTGACGTTATACTTGACCATGTAGGTATTTACGCACTGTATTTACGGAAGTGTGTTTTTCCCGCCACTCCTCCTCCTGGGACACAGAATTGTGATGTTGGTCGCATTTCAATAACATAAAGGTCGGATAAATGTGACCTGGCCGTTCGAACTGAAGTTGCATTACAAACTAGAAGAGCACTCTGAGAGCGCAGACCTCCACCAAGGCAGATCCCCCCCCCATCACCAAAAACATTTAACCATTTGTTCCTTGTGCCAGTATCAACATTTTCTGAAGATTTCATCAAAATCCTTCCATAACTTTTTTAGTTATCTTGCTAATAGACGGACAAACAAACAAAAAATTCGCCCCACCCCCTGATCACCACCAGATCAGCTATGTATCTGATTTAAGACCACATATGAAAATGGCCTGGGTCGAATTTGAAAAAATCAGATTTGTGCTGTTCAAATTGTCTTTAACAGATCGGATACAAGTCACATATGGGCAAAAAAAATCGGATTTGGGCCGAATTTGCCTGCAGTCTGAGCGTAGCCAAAAAGTGAACAAACTAAACCCTTTTGTCGCAGACAGCCAATACACCACCAGATAAAATTGAACTCTATCAGTGTGATGACCAAGGGGGCGTGGCCACAGGTTCAACTGTCAGCTGACTGATGACACTGGATGACGTTTCAGCGGTGCATCTCTATGAAGAGCGGTTTAATAACAAACCTGTAATTACTACTTATCACCAATAGAGAGTGCTGAAGGGAACAAAACAAATCTTAGTGATTGCTACTTTAATTACTGATAAAAGTTTGATTGTAATAAGTAAACAAATATAAATTACATTTTTATCCAACTCTGGCTTGTAACGCGTGATGACAGACTCTGTGATGAAAAGGTGAAGATGTCGAAACACATGAATATATGCGTGTTGAGGTGAAATGTTACCAGGAGGAGAAAAGAAAGGGTGAAGTAAACAGTTCCCCAAGTGTGTGTTCATTACTCACACATCTGTTGTACAATAGATGATGACAATTGCTGGATTTTGTAAATCAGGAGTCCTCAGGAACAGAAGAGCAAAACAGCATTGCATGCACATAAGTGATTTTTTTTTTAATTTCTTAGAGAATTATACTCTTGGGAACATGTTTTTGTCCATATATGGTAACTGAGCCCACTTAAGTGCATTTGGATATAGATTTATGTCCCAATAATAAGTGAGTAAGAGTTGTCCATCCACATATTTGCACACTTTAGTTTTATTTGATGTAAAAACAGTAGCAGACTGGCCACTTGTTTGATGTCACCTAAAATCCTGTTAAATGTATTTGTTATGTACATGACTTTACACAGTGCTTTACACTAACTTTTTTTTCTCATGTTTTTAATTCCGCATCTTTAATAAGCTCTTGAAAATTATTTAACTGTTACTGACTTTCTTGTCTTTTTTTATCATCTTTGTTCACAAAAATGTACAAAATGTTGTGATATTTACAATGTGTATTGTATGTTTTTATTTTAATGTGACAGTATAGCCCATTAAAGATGCTGTCTGTTTTTTCTGTACCTTAACAACTTTTTTTTTTTTTTTTAGATTTAGTTTGTTCTCTGTATGGGTATCTGTATGGTTTGATCCATTTCACCATTTAGAATGAGCTGGTAGAAAAGATGTGGTGGTTACCAGCAGTTTAGTATTCTTTGCACAAACTGAGGCATGGTCAGTAAAGTATTGACTCTTTGTGAGTTTTGTGAGCTTGTTTTCCACTGAAGTATATTATGAAGACCAAACATTTTATAAACACCAGTCAGTCTACAAGTGAAATACCCTCATGCTAAAATAGTAATAATGCAATGCAATATTTACACTGTCATAACATGATATGTAAAAATGAAAGCATTCTTGAAGGAAAGCTGTCCTTGATATGATTCATGACGTTGAACATTTAGATTTTTTATTTTGATTTCTTTCAGTTTCCAACATATGATCTAAGTTTTTAGGTTTATTTGGGTAATGTGTTGTCTTTCATGCAATGCTGTACATGATTTATTTCCAATGATTTAGAACAGAATGAAAGATTTATTTTGAATTTCCTTGAGATACATAACACTAGTTTATTATCCTTTGTAAACTTGTTTGCATGTATTATCATTGGTTTATTTTTGTGACTCATACATCCCACAGGATCAACAATAGAACCATTGAGGCACTAGGTGTTTCTTCTCCCCATTCAATTAAATCCCTTATTGTTCCCCTGTGGGGAAATTTGGTTTGCAGCTAAAAGAAAAATCCCGTTTCAGCTTCTGCTAAGAGCTGCAAGCAAAGGCACAGCGTGTTTTAATATCTGTTGTGCTGTTATGTGTTTTAATGTCTCTTTCACTCTTTATTTCCAGGTAATCCTGTCGGAGCTGTACTCCACAGGGTTCCAACGCTCCTTTTCAGATGACGATGACCTGACAGCGATTGCTGATAGCGATGTGGTCTACGCCTTCCAGGCTCCTCCTCTCTATAGTCGCGGTGGCTCCGCACCAGTCTCAGGTAACCATAGTAACAGGCTGTCTATCAAACAACACTTTCAACACCGATGTCTCACACTTATATGGCAGTTTCTCCTTCTTCTCCTCATTGTTTTTTTTTACTCACACTAATTTATGTGAGTAAAAGAACGTTTGTTGTTTCTTGTTTCTTTCTCTACCCTGTGTGTAAGAGGTTGGACTATTCTTTATGTTCCTCCATTCACTCATTCCCTTTATGCATCACAGCACACGAGCAAATTAAAATGAAGTGCCCTGTCTGAATGCCGGTTTTCTGATTCACATCGCCCAAAATAAAAAGGTTTTGTGCGTCGGACCCTGAATGATCTCCCACAATTAGATAATTATATGAAACTGTGGTTGGGTTGCGGCGATCATTTTCCTCTCATACCTGTGGTAAAATTCCCTCTCTTGAATTCTCGGATGTTCTGTGGCTTTTTGTGCTCTACGCTTCTTATTTTTTATCATAACACAAGATGGCCAAAACAAAGTCTCCACCCTGAAAAAAACCGGCAGGTACTATATGTGATTGAATCAGCCTTACATCACCATGGGCCTTTAAAGTACAAACCCACAAATGATGAATGAAGGTTATAGGTGCTTAGACAGCTTCTAGTGGTGTTAATGAAGTGGGATGAGCATCAGCCAATGTCTACACATGGTCGGCAGCCCTGTGTGGAGGTTAAACATTCAATAACTTTAATTTTTCATCTTTGATACTGTCTTCCCTGGTGGCATCAGCGTCCACTCACTGCTGATTCTGTCTTTCATTGTACCCCACAAGCAGCTCTGCCTTATCTGTAACAGTCCTGTCACTTTTCTTTTACTGAGACCTATGTTTAAAAGACAAACAGCTCTTGCGAATACAGATCGATGTTACAGATTGCCTGTCTGAAAGGGCCCTAATTGAGTCATACTACCACAGTAAGTGTAAGGTCATGAATAGTCATCTCTGTGGGTAGCCATCTAGGCAAGTTGTAGTCCTTTGTCCGCAAACCTACCTTTGAATGAAGCCATTATGGAGGGGGCTTTATTACCCCTGAAGGAGAATAACATTAATAATTCACATTTGTGCTCAAAGGGCTCATGAATAATTAAGGCTCTTCACTTTCTCAGCAAGAGGCATTTCTTTTTGTCACCTCGCAGAGTGAAAAAAGAGTCACGTTACAAAGGAATTGCAGCAGGCACATACAGTATATGTTCAGTCACAGTCGTTAATAACATGTTCTAATACTGGACAAAACATGCATCCACCACGTATGTCAAACAGGCAATGAATTCATTACAATCACAGCAGAAAGATTCATTAATACAAGGCCTGCTGGGAAACTTCTCACAAAACACTCTCACATATGCAAAGAAAGAGATACTCACGTATAAATTCACATGGAATGAGTCCCACTTAAGTGCTCACTGACAAATGAAACTTCCTTTCTTAATGATGAATGGTTCTTACATGGGAATAATTCATAAGATCATAACATCCCAGATATCATTCCTTCATTTGGCAGAACTTATGTCATGTTTTATACTGCGGCTTGTGAATTTACCCACTGGATACCACTGAGATGACAGTATGCCATAAGCATGAAACTGATGAAAGACGATGATTAGTGGCGCGCAAAGGGCAGTCCAATGGTGCTCATTTTACACATCAAAACACAGGGTTTGATGTTAATTAACCCTTTATAGGGCACTCAGAAATGCTCAATACAAAATTTCAACCATGATGCATTATTGGAGGCATAACAAGAATCTATCTCTTTTATTCAATTTTTCTACATTTTTTTTATTGTTATATAGAAAATCAAAGTCAATGAAGTTACCATATTTGGTTCCGTGCCCATTAGTGGAAAAAAAAAAAAAAATCTTAAGAAGTATACAGGGTGGGGAAGCAAAATTTACAATATTTTGAGGCAGGGATTGAAAGACAGTGTATGACCAATTACTTTATTGAAAGTCATGAGAATTTATTTGCCACAAGAAAATTTACATAATAGAAAATGTTTTTATTCTATGTGTCCTCCTTCTTTCTCAATAACTGCCTTCACACGCTTCCTGAAATTTGTGCAAGTGTTCCTCAAATATTCGGGTGACAACTTCTCCCATTCTTCTTTAATAGTATCTTCCAGACTTTCTCGTAATAGTTTTGCTCATAGTCCTTCTCTTCTTTCCATTATAAACAGTCTTTATGGACACTCCAACTATTTTTGAAATCTCCTTTGGTGTGACGAGTGCATTCAGCAAATCACACACTCTTTGACGTTTGCTTTCCTGATTACTCATATGGGCAAAAGTTTCTGAAAAGGTATGGATAATAGTGTTAGGTATGATTATGACATCAATATATGTTTGGTTTCAAAACAATTGACATAGTGCCTGCTGAGAAAAAACAACTAAATGTTCATTGTAAATTTTGCTTCCCCACCCTGTATATAAAAAAATACAAGAAAAAGAATAATGTGAAAGGATTTTAGTCTTTTAGAACATTAGAACAACATAAGTGCTGATCCAGACCCCTGTCCACATCCACATTCTCCCTTTGAACATCATTCCTTACATTAGTACCATTACCTCATGGTACCTACCAAAGCAGATACACTCACTGTTCATGCAGAGGTGGATCTTACAGACCCTGTAGAACACATTAGACCTGAGATTGTTGACTCACTGTCCTCACTGGAACTGTTGTTGTCACTATTTTGTAATGTGTGCGCCAATTACCAAAAATAGTCACTTGCCCTATAAAGGGTTAATGAATCATTTAATGTAAATCTTGTGTTTGCTTGCCTGTTTTTACAAAGGCTTGTCATCACATTGTTTGAGAAGTATGTAGTTTTTAAAAAGATACTTCAGCAGCTAATTGTATGAAATAAAAAAAAAAGTGTAAATCCAAATCCTTGTTTTAAGGTGTCACACTATGCAATTATCTAAATGTTAAAAGGTAAGACCAGGTAAAGACCAGTCATGTAAAATATAAGAAAAATATTGATACTCTTTGTTCTTTTTGTAGCAACGCACAAGGAACAATAGGTCATTTATTTTGGGATTACACCTACTCACATGTATTTTGGATTGATTTAAATAATTTCATAAACACCAAAATTGACCTTTCATGTAAATTGAACTTTCAACATGTTTCATTTGGCCTTTCACAAACTGATAAAGTAAATCCAGAAAAAAAAGATATATTATCAACCTTTTAGTAATATTTGCCAAATTTCACATTCATTGCACTAAATTTGCACGCCAGCGTCCAAAGATTATTGTTTTAAAGCACTTTTTTCCAGTTATTTAGACAATTTAAAGAGCATTATAAACGTTAAAGCAAATAAAATAAAAAACTATGTCAAGTATATAATCTTATTTAATTTATAGAATTTCTATTTTATACCTCGAGCTTTTTTATTTTATTACCTCCGCCAAGGAGGTTATGTTTTTGCCAGGGTTTCTTTGTTTGTTTGTTTGTCTGTCTGTTTGTTTGTTTGTCTGTCCGTTAGTGTGCAACATAACTCAAAAAGTTATGGACAGATTTGGATGAAATTTTCAGGGTTTGTTGGAAATGGGATAAGGAAGAAATGCTTAAATTTTGGTGGTGATCGGGGGTGGGGGGGCCCATGGGGGGGGGGCACTGATCAGCCTTGGCGGAGGTCTGCGCTCTCCGAGTGCTTCTAGTTTTATTTTGGCCTTTCATGAATTGATAAAATAAATCCAGAAAAAAAGCTATATTATCAACCTTTGAATAGTATTTTCCAAATTTCACATTCATTGCACTAAATTTGCACACCAGCATCCAAACATTATTGTTTTTAAGCACTTTTTTCCCAATTATTTAGACAATTTAAAGAATATTATAAACTCTAAAACAAATAAAACTAGAAAAGCACTCGGAGAGCGCAGACCTCTGCCAAGGCTGATCAGTGGCCCCCCCCGTGGGCCCCCCCACGCCAAGGAGGTTATGTTTTTGCCAGGGTTTGTTTGTTTGTCTGTCTGTTTGTTTGTCTGTCCGTTAGTGTGCAACATAACTCAAAAAGTTATGGACAGATTTTGATGAAATTTTCAGGGTTTGTTGGAAATGCCCCCCCGCCCCATGGGCCCCCCCACCCCCGATCACCACCAAAATTTAATCATTTCTTCCTTATCCCGTTTCCAACAAACCCTGAAAATTTCATCAAAATCTGTCCATAACTTTTTGAGTTATGTTGCACACTAACGGACAGACAAACAGACAGACAAACAAACAAACCCTGGCAAAAACATAACCTCCTTGGCGGAGGCAATAAAAAAAACTATGTCATTATATAATCTTATTTAATTTATATAATGTCTATTTTATACCTCAAGCTTTTTTTTATTTTATTTTTATTGTATTTTATTTTATTTTTACTTACATTTGCTTCTATATATTGGAAATGTAAATTATATTGTGAAATATGATTTTTTTTATCCTACTTTGATGTATACTATTGTGTATATATACTGCTCAATAGTTCATTGTTCACTAAAAAAAAACTGACAATGAATAAATAAATAAATAAATAAATAAAAGGTAAGACCATATTTAGACTGCAGATTAATGTTCAATGTGGGATATTTAATAATATCTAGGAGTGAAGATATGCTCCAAACAAACAGAGATAATGATAGCCCCCCCTCCCGCTACATAATAGGTCTATTCTGAGCTACTGTTGAAACATTGCACCACAACATGACGTGCCCTGTGTAGGTGACCTGCTCCCTCTACAGATATGGCTCATTTGAGAAGACAGCGGTTCTTATTTTTATGTGGTGATACTCTAATTAATACATACTTATGCAATTAGGTCTGCCTAGATATTCTGAATACAGCCAGTGTCTTTCCATACACAAGCCACAACAGTGTTTCAGTACAGTTTGGTTTCATACTGTTTGATTTGATCTTGATTTCCGATGTCAGATACCGCAGACGTGTCTTCCTCTCTTTATACACCTCTCTGTTCTGAGACTGAGCTGTCCAATATGTAGGATGCTGGTGCTGCTTATGTGAAAAGGCAAAGTCTACTGCTGCTGTGTACTCCTACAGTTTATGACCAAACATGTATTGAAAAGAACATTTTTGACCATCTTTGAGATACTGGCACATTCGTTTTCATTTAGATTAGATAGAGCATTATTGATCCCTTGGGCAGAGTCCCTCAGAGTGTGTTTATTTCAGTAAGGACAGGAATTAACTCATAAAGACCCAAACAACTGCCATCCACCAAAAGCATCTGCTGATCTAAAATGTTTAACACCTGCGGATCCACTAATCCTATCAATACATGGAAATAGTAATTGATATAAAATGTAGTTTGGACCCATTTGGATGTTCACAGGCTTCGAAGTGAATCTGGAAACACCATCATCTTCTACAACATTGATTCACTAGTAAAACCCATGGTGTTCAACAGTGGATGGAGACACTTGCTTTATTGTTCAGTTAATTATATTTTGCTGAAAAAGACATTTTTTTTCTTCAGTTTTCATTGTTTTGATATAAGAACCATTGAATTTACTCTGAATTTTTATGAATATCTACGCGATCAGTGAATTAAATATAGGAAAATACATGATTTTAACTGAAAAATACGTAAAATATAAAGGATAGATGGGTTAAAATAGAGAGAAGAATTAATTTGGGCACCACCACAAAAGTAGCACCAGGTTTTCAAGGGTTAAAGATCAACAACCTTTTTATTGTGCTTGGTCTCTGTTGGTCTGTTAATGTCTTTAATTCACAGTCAATAACCTTTGATTTGTAGACGGAGGAAAATGAATGTAAATAAATGTAAAGCTAACATTTGACTTCAATAATATGGAAATACAGTTATGAGCATAAAGATGAGATTTATTTGGCAGTAACAGTGTCAAAGACCTAAATCTTATTTATGAGGTTATGCACTACCGTAACAGTCTGATAATGACCAACCTTTAGGATGATGTCAGAGTAAAAAAAAACAAAACACTGGTTATGAGTGTGGCAACATATAGGATGTAGAGCCGTCTATTATAACATAAACACTTACTGAAAGGTAACAGCAGAATATGGTGATATAGTGGCAACATAAGAGGAATTTACAAAAGTAGATTTTGGTTTATGGTATCCTTGTATAGATTTGATTTATAGGTGGACCATGGCTTTATTCATCTCACACTGCAATACCCTTTGAGGACTCATTTAATGGTTGCAGGGTAAAAGTAAGACAATTCAGAGCTTATTGTATAGCAGTGATTCTCAACCTTTTGTAGCTGTAGTTGTTTAAATTAAGCTCCATGGTAACCTAAAATTGCCCATAGATGCGAATGTGAGAGTGAATGGTTGTTTGTCTCTATATGTCAGCCCTGCGATCAACTGGCATCTCATCCAGGGTGTACCCCACCTTCGCCCATAGGTAGCTGGGATAGGCTCCAGCACCCTCCCCAACCCTAGTGAGGATAAAGCGGGTTCAGAAGAAGAATGAATGAATGAAGTTCCAAGGCCTATTTTCCCAAATTAATGACAAAAAACATTTGGCAGTAAAAGGTGAAATAATAAACTAGGTTGTACACATGCCATCATCTGCTGTAATAACCAAAATAAATACTCTGCTCATCACTGAGCCTCCTGTTATGAATATCATTTTGATGTGTTCAGGGTCATGTTTTGTCACCACATGCTCTGGAGCTTTTACTGGCATGGTTATGTTCCATCGCCTTTTTATTTCAGAATCCAATCCACTTTGTGTTGCTGCATTTGATGGAACATTAGCAGGTTATCAGTGGTACATGTGTTGTACTGTTGATACTGAAGGTGTTATTCAGTTGTTGATCAATGCAATTTTGCACTTTAATTTGACAGTTTTACCTTTTCCAAGGAGGTTATGTTTTCAGTAGAGTTTGGCCCAATCCCATTTTACCCCTTAGCCCTCCTCCTTTCCCCTACCCCTTCGTCTTTGCATTTGACACTACCCCTTGAAACGGAGCTGCAAGAGTTAGGGGTTTAAACGTTCTCCTATGAAATGGGACAACCCATTACGTCATCAGCAGTCATCAATGCTGCTATGAACAGATGAATTTCTCCTACGCCTCAGTTCATAGTGTGGTCCTGGAAAATGTCAGTTTCGAGGGCTATACAGTCCTCCGCCTTAGCCTTTCACCACTGTCTAATTGAGAATTGGGACAACACTACCCCTTCACATGAATGCACAAAACGGAGGGGTAGGAGCTGGGGCGGGGGGCAAGGGGTGAATTGGGATTCAGCCTTTGTCTTTCTGTCTGTTAACCTCTACTGTCTACAGTTTTGGACAGTTATTTGTAGGGATGCACCGATACCACTTTTTTCCAGACCGAGTACGAGTACTTACATTTGAGTACTTGCCGATACCGAGTACCGATACGAGTACTTAATAATCCCATTCCAGTTCTTTGTTCCTTTTGTAAATGTGCTTTATTGTCGTTGTCATTAGTCTGACTAGAAAAAAGTGCTGCTACTGACATTTAATGTGTTGGAATGAGTGTTTCTCAATTAATCCACCAGGGGACGCCACTCTGAATTAACCAGACTGGACAAATACCACGAAGAAGAGTAAAGTTTTTTTGAGAAGAAGAAGAAAGTCAGTAATAATAAACATGGAGAGAGAGAACACTAATGTGATGCTAATGTTGCAGTGTTTTCGCTGGTAAGGTTTAACAGCTTAGCTTCAGCAGGTAGAGAAAAGAGAAATGAGTGATAAGTTTCGTTTTCACTTCCGCTGGCAGCGGTCCGCACCGCTCCGTACACCCGCTGGTATTCTCATTCTGTTTACGCATCTGCGAGCACCTGGAAAACGGATGGAATGTACGCAGAGGACGGACAGAATGCTGCGTCCGTATCTGTCTGTGTCTTTAATGTTACTTACAGTCAGCGTTACTTTTATCACCATCATTTATTTTGAAAAATCTCCACACTCTTCACACTCCCCACACATTATTCCTCCTCCTCGTACCTGCTGCACTGAACTGTGAATGTCACACGGCCGTAAGTGGTATCGGAGCATTTGTATCGGATATCTTTTACGAGTACAAGTACACACACTCAGTATCAGAGCCGATGCCAATACTCGTATCGGTATCAGTGCATCCCTAATTTTTTTTTTTTTTTTTTTTTTTTTTTAATGTGAGTTCTTCAAGACAGTGAGAACAGGTACATATATTCTGGAAATTCCGAAGATTCCCTTTTGTTAAAATAGGCCAACATCAAGGGGAAAAATCACATCTTAGTCAAAGTTAATCTAATTTTAGTCTAATTTACCATATTAAGAATGAATTAATTGTCTTTATTTGTCAGTTTATATTTTACATGCAACACACACATTGAAACTGAACCCCTGCATTTTCTATAACCCATCACTAGCTGAACATGCAGGAACTCACCACACACTACATACAAACCATGTCAGGCACCCAGGAAGCAAAACGGGGGTTACATGCCTTGCTCAAGGGCAACAATTGAATCAAACTGGTGACTGTCCGGTGTCAAACCAACTCTCCTACCATTCACATACACATGTAGTGTCAGGATGTAGTGCCGCAAAAAATTTCATCATTACAAAAAACACACAAAATACTTACAGCTACAACAACTTCTTGAGAGAATTAGTCTTCAAATGTGGCTGCCATGATGAAAATTTACTCTCCTGTTTCTACTTTGTGATTCCATTTCTGAATATTTAGACGCTTTTACTCACAAAAACATGTAGTTTTGTAATTTATCTTAATTTCAGTCTAATCATTTGGCAGCACCACTACCTCCACAGCCCACTAGATGCCAGTCTGACACCCACAAGTGGCCCACAGCCCACTGGTTGAGAGTGACTTCAACGTGACAAAGCTGAGTAGGAACCTGCTTCAGTGTTGTCCATGTAGGGCCCTCTTCTGACTGCAGAGATGAGAGAGTGTAAAATGAGCTTTAACAACACGAGATGACAAGCGGCAAAGAAACACACACACAGGCAAATTACCACACAGCAGAATCCTGCCATACACTTGAAATACATACGGGGACTTTTTTTCTGTAAATATACTTCAGTATTTTCATCTTTGAACCTGAAAATGACGCCACCCTCTTATTGGTGTTCCAAAAATGAAGGAGTGAAAACTGATTTTGAAAAAAGTCACACACAAAAAAAAAAGCAGCCCACTCTATTATGTTACTGAGAACACCGTACTAGAAGAGGAAACAAAAAATGACTGTAATATAGTTGTGTAATGTACTGAACTGGCCTCTCAGTTCCAAAATAATGGAAGTGATTGTTCTAAGAGTCTGTTTTATTTCCGTTGTAACACACTAGCTGTGCAGGCTTTGTGTAATATCAAGGTCAGACTAGTTGACATCCAAATTGTGCCTGACACCCACTTTGCTCTTGTACTCAGATTGCCCTCATTTCTTTAGTCTCCTACTCCCAATTGCTTGTTAATTACCAGTAGAAGACGTACTGAGCAATGTCGGGTGGAGGGTAAAAGCTTTGGGATCCATCTATAGCGTGATGTGTGTGGATTGACAAGAGGCAATGAATAGTAAGTAGTTGTTCATTTAATAGTCGGATGAAAAGGAAACTGAATGTCACTGTATTGTCAAGTGAGGTAACCATCATATTTTATTGGTAGTAATGCACAAGAGCGTTGATTGTTTACAGGTTAATTGTCGCAAAAATTGCTACATCTCAGAGGGAGCTGGGTTCCTCTGACTTGATCATGAAACATTCTTGAAAGATGAGGTTCCGCATTCATAGGAAACGGCAACAGGAGGTTTTGTGGTGCAAGACACTGAACAATCAATTTGGGCTAATGTGCCACAAAACAGTTCGAATTCACCATCAACAATCCCGCTTATCTGCACATAAATAGAGCGACGAGGCCTCATAATATGTGGCACAGAGAAAACAGCTTTGCACTGAATGGGGTTGTGTGTTCAAGTACGGTTCTTGAAAATAAAAAATAAAGGTTAATACCATGTGCATTTTCAGGGTTTCCACAGGGCCTTAAAAAGTCTTAAAAGTCGTAGATTTACAAATCTCCTTTTAATACCTTTAAAAGTCTTCAAAAGGAATTACATTTGATAAGGTAGGTCTTAAGTTATGTTGCCATAAACTTGTTTGCTATATTGTGTTTAAATATGTCTGTTAAATGTCCAAGCTGCAAAGAAAGTAATGTTATTCTAGAGACTGAGAAATAAATATGCATGTTCACTTCAATCTAAAGGCCACCTAAAACATTTGCACAGTAGTATATATTTTGTAATTTTGCATCTGTACACCACCGCAGTGGATTTGATAACAACCAAGCATGGGTCTGGAGTGTTGACTTTCAGCTATATTTCCGTGAGTTTGACAAAAATAGTGCATCAACCATTTAATAATTAATAATCCCTTCATTTTCAGAGCCTGAAAAATAATTGGACATACTAAGTTAGCTTTTCTGTTTTTAATACTTGGATGAAAAGCCTTTGCAGTCAATAACTGCCTGACATCTGGAACCCGTAGATGTCACCAAATGCTAAGTTTCCTCCCTGGAGATGCTTTTCTGGGCCTTTACTGCAGCTTCAGTTCCATCAGTTGCTGCTTGTTTGTGGCTCTTTCTGCCTTCAGTTTATTATATAAAGGGATTAAGTGCTCATTAAGAATGTGGCTGAATGCAGTGAAAAAGAAACAAAACAATAAACATTGTTTAAAATGATCAATAATCAGTGTTCAAAAACTTAATAATCCAAAATTGCCATCAATATCTAAGGCACTAATACAACTATAGAAGTTCTTTATCATGACCAGGAACACTGTCACCAATGTCGATGCCATGAAGAACTTTACATTGTTTATTTTTGGATCATTGATTTTTGATTATTTGCTTTTTTTTCTGTAAATTCTGTGTTTCTGATTCAAACAGTCCCGTCATTTAATTGGTCTACCGTAAAAACAAACCAGTTTCCAACACCTATTTCTTTTTACATTGTGCTTCTTGTCAGAATATGAGGACTTTAGCATGATCACAGAGATATGATGAATAAAGGCTTCATGTATTTTACTGTAAAATTCAGGGAATATGATTCTTGTATTTTTTGAAAGATGAAAGAATTTTTTAAGAGACTGATAAAAATTCTGCACATTTTTCACACTCGTCTATTTCCTTTTTCTCTCTGTAAACTGTCAGTATTGTGACACTTAAAATATTCTTGCAGTATAAAACTTTTTGGAGCTCAGGGTTTTTACATATTCTCCATTAAATTTCTCAATGAAACTTTATGAAAACTGAAAAAAAGGTCTACATAGATGGATCTAGCACTTCTATGAGATCACACATCTTGTTCAGTTCAATTAAAGGGTACCTGTAGTGAATTTTCATTGCTAGCTATTTCAAAAGATCCACTTATCCTATCAGTCCATGTAAATAATAGTTGTAAAATGCAGTTTGTCATCTTTTCATGGTCACCAGATATGATCCATTTGAACATTCAGAGGCTCTGTAGTGAATGTGGAAACACCGTCATCTTCTTCAACATTGATTCACCAGTAAAACCCATGGAGTTTAATCAATAACAATGGATCGAGACACTGTGGTTTATGTTTACTTAATGATAGGTTTTACTGCAAAAGTCACTTTTTCTACAGTTTTCTCGCTTTCTGATATAATAATCCTCAACTTTAATTTGAGCTTTTTTGAACATTTATATGATCAATGAATAAAATATAGGAAAATACCTGATTTTCACTTAAAAAACAGAAAATGCAGAAGAAAGTTAATAATGATGATGATGATAATAATAATAATAATAATAATAATAATAATAATAATAATAATAACTGTAATAATAATAATTACTTTTTGCCTCCTTGACTTTTCATTTCTATGTTATGTTGTGCAAAGAAGTCAATTTTTAGCAATCAGGAAGCTTGCACAATTTCCAAATTCGGAATAAATCAGTAAAAAAAATAAATAAATAATAATAATAATAATAATAATGGTAAATGGTGATAAATCACTTAAGAAAGGTTAAACGGAGTGAAAGTCACAAAAGTAGCACTGGGTCTTTATGGGTTGAGACAGGAAAAGATGCCTTAGTGCAGAAAAACAAAAAAATACTCCCTGACCATTCACAGGGCAGCTCTTTCCCCTCTGCTTGGGTTCATAATTTAAAACAACCTGAAGAGAAAGAAAATGTAAAGAAATGGGGTGTGTCTACAGTGCTACTCTGATCATCACAACTTTCAAATCTGAAGAGATTTTTTATCTGTTACAGACCCCACACATGAAGATTAAAAATAAGGCAGGTTTTGATTGTACAGTGTGTGGTGTGCTCCAATAATCTTAACACACTCATAATGATTCCGTCCCACCACTGATCTAGAATCTAGTCCCCTAAGCCTGAAATCTCATGTGATCAAAAGTAATCTAACAAAACAGAAGAAGAAACATAGCAACAATCAGAAAAAACAACACGCAACATGGAGGAGGACATAAGAGAGGAGGGAATGATGGTGTTCCTGGGACTATTTTTGATGTAAAAATCCAGAATTTCTGAGGTCCACTGAACTTTATGTTTCAGGTCAGCCATGCTTGTTTTTATTTTTGTCTCTGGTTAAGTTTCATTCTGTCGTCCACATATAATTATTATAGGTAATTCATTTATCAGACAGGGGTAGTTGTTCGCAAATTCTCCCTGCTGTCTGACCAATCCTCCTGAGCAACCTGTATGACACGTCACAGCAACATGATGTGAAGCTTTTGACGAAGGCTACAGGAAGTAGCTAAAACTAATAAGGATGGTAAAAAAATAACTACCCGTCTGATAAATGGATTACCTATAATATTTATTTATGTCTGCTTCCTTGTTCCTCAGTCAGCTTGCTTCTTGACTGGCTTCATTCCGTTCACGTCTCAATTCACTGAGTCATGACTCTGGAGTTGTCTGCTTTCCACACACACATGAAGATTTTTGGTCGTAAATGTTGAACAAGTTTAATTGTCGGCCCGGACCCATTTTGAAGCCGATTATCGGGACAAATTCACTCTTAACACACCTCAGGATAATCTTATAAGACATAAAATAATCTGGTGTTTGCTGTCCTTGGTTGGGAAGGGGGAAATTAGGACAAAAACAGCCTGATTATTCTTATATGTGTACCCTGCTTAAGAGAAAAAACAGGTCATGTGCTGTTTTGTGGTACAACTTTTAGCAATGACTGTGAAAGAAACAAAACTTGAAATGGGGTAAGTACAAGCAAAATACACTGAACGATTTCCAACATTTAATGAAACAAAGTAGTGTTGTTATAGCTGAAGAAGGCAGTATCAGGTGTATGTGGTTCCCCTGCAGTCACCTGTCTAATCTGTCATTTCGCTGTTGGCAGAAAGCTCAGGTGCTCAGTTGTTGTCGGGGGCTTTTGTGGTCAGACGGTTGTTTGCTGCCAGGACCTCTCATTTGCGCTCTTCTTTGTCCAAGGCTAAACCCACTGCCCCTGTGGGTATTTTTCATCAGGTGTCTGCATTCCACTGGGAGGGCTCACTCATTGGGTCCAGAGGCACTTAGGAGATCTGTCATATTTGATATGTATGTGGCCAAAATTCTCTTAGGTTGTTTTTTTTTATATATATATATATACACATTCAAGGTCAAGGTTACTTTATTTATACCCGTAGGTAGATTTGTTTTGCAGTCTAGGTGATTGCCTTGGCGTTACAACAACACATACATTGAACATTCAAGACAGGCACTTGATCACACTTACAGACAGGACAAAAAGACAGGACAAAAAGCACTCAATGTTCCACCATTCATCTGTATAGCAGCATGGATAAGTAAAAGAATAAAATAAATAAGATCAAATAAATAAAAACAAGATGCAATAAAACACAATAAAAACCAGAAAAGATAAAATAAAAAACAATCTGGGATAAAAACCAGGATAAGAACATAACATTAAAAAATGTAAAAATTTGAAGTCACAATAATAACTAATAGAGCAAAGAAATGGAATAAATAACTAAAAAAGTTAGTAAAGTGCAATGTCACTGTTTCTTATTGAGCTCAGTGACGGCGACAGGAACAAAGCTATTTTTATAACACTGTGTCCTGCACCTTGGGACTAAGAACCTCCGTCCAGAGGAAAGGAGTTGAAATTCACCTCGTAAAGGATGGGAGTCATTGTTAAGAACTGATGAAGCCATCCTCTGTACCTGTTTAGTGTACAGGGAGGCGGGACAAGACTGGGACTCACCAATCAGGCGACTGGACCTTCTCACTATTTGATTTAGTGAGTTTCTCTCTGCAACTGAGGTCTGACCGAACCACGCCACCAGACAAAAAGATAAAACAGACTCAATAAAAGAACGATAAAACAAAGTTAAAATGGTTCGGTCAATGTGGAAGTGTGCCAGTTTCCTAAGGCAGTGGAGACGCTGAACAAGAACAAGAAGTTATGCCAAAGATGCCAATGTATAGACATATTAACTGAATATATTCATAATGATATTCAGAATGATTTATGTGACCACTAAAGGGAGTAGTGAGTCACTCTGTTGGTCTCCAATGGTGAGGAAAAGTAACACCACTAGGCCTTTGAGCAAACTGTCAGAAAATAATGAGATGGGATGAGAACCACTAAGAAACAACTTTGACAGTCAAAGAAAGTGACAAAGTGATAAAAGCTAAACGCACTGTTGTTGTTTCCACCACTGGACACAGCTGTAAATGAAAAGAACTGAGTTTGATGATGAAATTACAATGTTTCTTCTACACTGATTAGTTTGATTATGAGGCTTATGAAGATATAAAGTTATTATGTGATGTTATTATCTTAGTTAAATTAGTCATTTGTTGATCCACGGTTCAGACTAAACTGTGACAGTTCTGACCTTGTTTGGACGATTCCAAACAGATCTTTAGTGCAGATATCGACAACACAAACCATAGAGAAAACTGAGATCATTTTTGGATTTACTGTGGCTGTTGTAAGTCTAAAAACAGAACTAAGTCAACAGAGCTATAACATCAGCTACTGTATGAAGATAATAAGACAGTTTTATTTTGATCAATGTGAAAATAACCAGCTGTGATTTTTTTGTTTGAGGAAGAAAACTTGATGATTGCAGGAAAAAAAATGTAAGCAAAGCACTTTAGGGTTTGTACACATTTTCAAGGTCAAATTCAAGCTCTTTTCAAAAACTTTCAAGCACCTTATTGTTGGGGTAAAATGCATATCTACAGGAATACATATACTCATGATTATTTTTTTCATATAAAAATCATATAAAAATTCTCTCTCAGGTTGTTTATTTTTTTTGCATTGGTTATGAACAAGAAGTTATGCCAAATATGCCAATGTATAGACATATTATAATTATAATTAATTATAAATAAGTTTGCAGAGGCTCAAGGTAGCCTGTAATGATGCATTGAGGTTGCTACTTCATGTCCCTCGGTGGTATAGTGCCAGTCAACTGTTTGTGACCACAGGAGTGCCAACTTGTGAGGCACTATTAAGACAGTTGATGTTTAGTTTTATGTGTCGTCCTGGATGAATCAGAGAACCACATTATAGAAGCTCTAGTTAGCCCCCTGAAAAGCTGCTATCGTTTTACCTCTAAACTGAGACGGCATTGGTGCAATAGTTTGTATATTTTATAATGTGCTTAATTTTTTTCATCTCCTTTTTATTCTTTTTTATCCTTTTTATTTTATTTATTCTGTATGTTGTGTGTTTGTGGTTTATGGACCTGTGTCTGCAATAAAGTTTATTGTTATTATTATTATTATTATTATTATTATTATTATTATTATTATTATTATTATATTAACGGAATATATTCATAATGACCGTCTGACTGATTCATGTGACCACTAGAGGGAGTAGTGAGTCACTCTGTTGGTCTCCAATGTTGAGGAAAACTAACACCACTGGGCCTTTGAGCAAAGTGTCAGAAAATAATGAGATGGGATGAGAACCATTAAGAAACACTTAAAATCTAAACGCACTGTTGTTTCCACCACTGGACACAGCTGTAAATGAAAAGAATGGAGTTTGATGATGAAATTGCAATGTTTCTTCTACACTGATTCATTTGATTATGAGGCTTATGAAGGTATAAAGTTATTATGTGATGTTATTATCTTTGTTAAATTAGTCATTTGTTGATCCACGGTTCAGACTAAACTGTGACAGTTCTGACCTTGTTTGGACAATTCCAAACAGATCTTTAGTGCAGATATTGACAACACAAACCATAGAGAAAACTGAGATCATTTTTGGTTTTATTGTGGCTAAAAACAGAACTAAGTTAACAGAGCTATAACATCAGCTACTGCATGAAGATAATAAGACAGTGTTATTTTAATCAATGCGAAAATAACCAGCTGTGACTTTTTGTTTGAGGAAGAAAACTTGATGATAGCATAAAATAATGTAAGCAAAGCACTTTCAGGGTTTGTACACATTTTTCAAGGTCAAATTCAAGCCCTTTTCAAAAACTTTGAAGTGTCATTTTCTAATTTTTCCCAGCACAGCACCTTATTGTTTGGGTAAAATACATATCTACAGCAATACATATACTCATGATTATTTTTTTTTTCACTTTTTACCACAGTGATGTACATTGTGTTGTACTATAAATAAATAAAAATGTTTATTATTATTATTATTATTATTATTATTATTATTATTATTATATTAACGGAATATATTCATAATGACCGTCTGACTGATTCATGTGACCACTAGAGGGAGTAGTGAGTCACTCTGTTGGTCTCCAGTGTTGAGGAAAACTAACACCATTGAGCCTTTGAGCAAACTGTCAGAAAATAATGAGATGGGATGAGAACCACTAAGAAACAACTTTGACAGTCAAAGAAAGTGACAAAGTGATAAAATCTAGAAACACTGTTGTTGTTTTCAGCTGTCAATGAAAAGAATGGAGTTTGATGATGAAATTATAATGTTTATTCTACACAGATGAGTTTGATTATGAGGTTTAAGGAGGTGTAAAGTTATTATGTGATGTTTTTATCTTTAAGTTCACTGTTTCTTGATCCAGGGTTCTGACTAAACTGTGCCAGTTCTGACCTTGTTTGTATTGACGAGACAAACCAAACTGAGGTGAGTTAAGGTTTTACTGTGGCTTTTTTATGTCAAAAAACAGAGCCAACCTAAAAGACTTATAATGTAAACTATCAGCTGACGTAGCATTTGACAATTATAAGACACAGTGTTATTTTGACTGCCAAAATAAAATGTCAAAATAAGCAGCTATGAGTTTTAGTTTGAAGAAGAAAACCTGATGATACCATAACAAAGACGTGTAAATAATGCGTTATACTTCATTCAGTGACCAATACAGTCTGTGGATACATAGCATTGATTTGTTTGTGGTTTTAGGAGTCATGACTACGTTCCAGTACATGACTTCCCTCTGCTGTATAATCCTATTAAAATAAAGCGCTTGTGTGTTTGTGTAAATAATGCAACCACTCAGCAGTGCTACCTTATAGACCCTCTTATTCAGCCGCTTGAACTGAAGAAGAAATATGAGATCATCCTTCAGTGTTGAGGCTGATCATACTCTGTTCCATTTATTCGTGCAACTTTTGAAATTAATCCTTGGAAAAGAAAGTGATACCATCTACGTGCCTGTGTAAAACTAATTATACTTTTACATACTTTGCCCTCTACATATCACCTTCCCTAAAATCTCAAAAACACTCTTTCTTCTTCTCTGTTCTGGTTTGTTTTCTTGTGTTTTCAGAAAAGAGACACAGATAGTAGTGATGATAAGTAGAGTTGCAGGGGGATGAGAGTAAAAGATAAAACAAAGAAAAAGAAACAGAGAATGGTGAGAGGTGAAGACGGAAGTGGATGGAAAGGAGAGTCAGTGCCAGAAGAGGTGGAGTGTTTTCCTTCAGGGCTGAGCTGTTTAATTAACGCTGCCGCACTCCCCACCTCCAATCGTAAAAGCAATTTCTGCTTCTCTTGTTCTTTCTCTACAGCTCTGTCTCTCTCTTTATCCATCTACTTCCTGCAGATTACTCAGATTCACTTCACTTCCACTGTTTATCTGTTAATTAAAAACTGAGAGATTTTACTGATTGGCTCACGTATGACACTGTCACAAAAACAACAAATGGTTTGATATCGCACTAATTAATCACTCACTCACTCTTCCTCATGACTGAATCAAGTCATTGTATGTCTTTTATTCCCCTCGGTAAAGACTTTCTTTAAAGCAGTACTATGTAGTATTAATATTCCAAACTCTTCCAAAACCACTAATTTATTAACACTATGTACAGGGGTTGGACAAAATAATGGAAACACTTTCACCTCAAGATGATAATGCCCCAATCCATACAGCTAGAATTGTTAAAGAATGGCATGAGGAACATTCTAACGAAGTTGAGCATCTCGTATGGCCGGCACAGTCCCCAGACCTCAACATTATTGAGCATTTATGGTCAGTTTTAGAGATGCAAGTAAGACGTCGATTTCCACCGCCATCGTCTCTAAAAGAGTTGGAGGGTATTCTAACTGAAGAATGGCTTAAAATTCCTTTGGAAACAATTCACAAGTTGTATGAATCAATACCTCGGAGAATTGAAGCTGTAATTGCCGCAAAAGGCGGACCTACACCATATTAAATTATATTTTGTTGATTTTTTAAGGTGTTTCCATTATTTTGTCCAACCCCTGTATGACTCACTTAATAAAGTATAAAGTCAGGGTTCGTTCAGGGTGCTTGAAATCCTTGAAAATGCTAGAATTTTAATGTTGTGTTGCAATTCTAACTCCATGATGTGATTTATTTATTCATTTTTAATATTAAAGCTGCTTACAGAGAGGTGATACATATTGAAAAAAAAGTGCTCCTGAAGAATACCAAGTGGCTTCCCTTTTTTTGGATAAAACGTGTTTTCATTTAATTTCTAAACTTTTTGCTATTTTGAAACATTTTTATTTATTTATAGTACAACACAATGTACATCACTGTGGTAAAAAGTGAAAAAAAAAAATCATGAGTATATGTATTGCTGTAGATATGTATTTTACCCAAACAATAAGGTGCTGTGCTGGAAAAATTTGAAAATGACACTTGAAAGTTTTTGAAAAGGGCTTGAATTTGACCTTGAAAAATGTGTACAAATCCCGAAAGTGCTTTGCTTACATTATTTTATGCTATCATCAAGTTTTCTTCCTCAAACAAAAATCACAGCTGGTTATTTTCGCATTGATTAAAATAACACTGTCTTATTATCTTCATGCAGTAGCTGATGTTATAGCTCTGTTAACTTAGTTCTGTTTTTAGCCACAATAAAACCAAAAATGATCTCAGTTTTCTCTATGGTTTGTGTTGTCAATATCTGCACTAAAGATCTGTTTGGAATTGTCCAAACAAGGTCAGAACTGTCACAGTTTTGTCTGAACCGTGGATCAACAAATGACTAATTTAACAAAGATAATAACATCACATAATAACTTTATATCTTCATAAGCCTCATGATCAAACGAATCAGTGTAGAAGAAACATTGTAATTTCATCATCAAACTCAATTCTTTTCATTTACAGCTGTGTCCAGTGGTGAAAACAACAGTGCGTTTAGATTTTAAGTGTTTCTTAATGGTTCTCATCCCATCTCATTATTTTCTGACACTTTGCTCAAAGGCCCAGTGGTGTTAGTTTTCCTCACCATTGGAGACCAACAGATTGACTCACTATTCCCTCTAGTGGTCACATGAATCAGTCAGACTGTCACTATGAATATATTCATTTAATGTCTCAATAATCAATACATTGGCAGCTTTGGCATAACTTATTTTTGTTCATAAACAATGTGTAAAAAAGTAAAACAAAAAAAGTCATCAAAGTCATGTGGAAGTAAAAAAAAAAAACAAAAAAAAAAACATAACCTCAGAGAGAATTTTGCCTGCATACATATCAAATATAACACATCTCTTTGAGAGACCAGCAAAGTTTTCATCCCCATAAGAGACCAGCAAAGTGACTCACTACTCCCTCTAGTGGTCACATAAATCCCATGGACTGTCAGTGTAAACAGATTTAGTTCAAATTTCTACAATCAAATATGTTGGTGTCTTTGGCAGAACTTTATAGCTCTGTAAGACTGATGATCATTTTTGGTAATTTTTTAAATATTTGGAAGTAGAAATTTTACATGTAGCCCCTTTAAGTTCATGAAAGTCTTTTTTTAAAAATGTCTGTTTTCACTTTCTCTCTCCACCTTCGTCTCCTTTCATTTTCCCTCCTCCATCGTTCTTTTTCTGTAGCTCCTAACACCTCCCTCTATCAGAGTCTCCTCCTCTGTCCATCGCTGAAATGGACAGAAGAGGAGGTGAGAATGAGAGTTTGACAGGAGGTTCTCACAGGAGACTTAGGAGATGTGTCTGAAATAACCTTCCTTGCCATGCATGACATATTACACACTAGTGCTTTTTCACTTGTCAAGCTTAAGCTATTTTTAGAACATAGACGATTATACAACTGGTTTCTCTTCTTCAAGGGTCATGACCTTCCTTTTCCTTCTCTAATCTCATGTATTCTGTTTTAAAGCAGAATACATCTTCTGTCAAGATTATGCCAAAAATTTGTCAAACTCCTCAAGTATTAAAATTAAAATGTTAATGGAAGATAAGACAGGAGGCTGTGGCGTCCAGTGACCAAAGAGCTGGCGGTTCAAATCCTGTAGGGTCTGGCAGCGCCTTGCATGGAGGTAGCCATCGACTGGTGTATGAGTGTGTGTGTGTGTGTGTGTGAATGGGTGAATGTGAGGCCTTGTAAAGCACTTTGAACACCATGAAGGTGTATAAAATATAAGTGCAGTCCATTTACCAAGAGTTCCATTTAAATCGATGTCTGTTAAATCATTCTTTATTGTTAAATTTTTTTAAAACTATGATAATGTAGCTTATGACTTACTACTAGTCTTATATGGAAGTCCTCATATCTACAGTTTTAGGATTTGGGTGTCTATGGCATTAACCCTTTCATGCATGAATTATCAGAACCTTAGTCAATGTTTTTTTCTTGAGTGTTTTTATTCCTCTTTAGGCATGAAAAAAACAATACAAATGATTTTTTTTTCTTTATGAACCTATTTTTCGTGGAGTCAAAAAAATGTCCACTCAACTGGACACCATGTGTTTAATTTTTGAAGCAAAGAAACATGTATTTAAAACTCATCATCAGAAAGTGATATACTGTGTAAAAACTATGAAATAAAAACATTTTTAATGCCGCTAATTGCTAAATTGCTAATGTTTTGTCACATTTTATCATACTCTAATATTAGCTATTATTCATTTCATGGAGATAAAATCGTCCTGAGACTCAGGAATTTGGCAGTTTTAGCTTTTTTACGCTAAAAAATTGTCTTGATTGAAAACTGCATAATGCAACAGTTTTTTCAGATACATTTTTAAAATAATTTTTATTTATTGATTGATTTTTTTAAATGGAATGTCCTTTGTAATGCACAGCATTTTTTAAGTAAAACTGTCAAACTTTTGTCCCCTACAGAGGACAACATGCATTGCTGGGTCTCAGGAGGATATGCAAAAAAAAAAAAACTTTTTGTTTCAGAAAACTGTTAATTACAGTCTAATAAAAATTAGCAACTGATTTACCCTAAAACATGTTACTGCAGATCAGGTTTATCATGAGCAGCAAAGTTACAATAATTGTATGAATTGCAGCGTTTGGGATGGTGCATAAGCGCTTACTGTGTTGGCTGATATGCAAGTAAAACAACACAACCCATGAATATACAAGAGAACAGCTGGAGAATATGTGTCCACTGTAGTGACCACTATACATGAAAGGGTTAAAAAAAAAAATCACCCATCTTTAAATTTTTCCTCCTTTAGTACAATTTCAGGTCCAATATAAGCTTTTGTGTCTGCTGAGACAGGCTTGGAATAACCAGTGTGTATGAGAGCTAGCTGGCCAGTGTTTCAGCTTATTTAATAAATTGTATTTAATAAAACATAACAACACATTTTTTCCTGACCAACAGCTCGACTGTAGTTGTGCTTGATAGATTGGACTAATAAGGCGGTAAACTTATTTTGATATGCAGAGAGAGAGAAAGACCTACTGCTACTACTTCAGCATCTTTATGAACCATCATCATGTGGAGCCTAATATCTAATTCTGTGTGAAAACACTACTTCATACACACTCACAAAAAAAAAAAAAAAAATCTGAATACAGGCCTTGAAGCAGTCTGATCAAACCCTTTAATTGCTGACAGACTGAACACACTACCACAGTTAAACTCTAACTGTGTGTCTTTCAGCACCACTCCCCTCTACTCAGTTTCGGTCTTTTTCCATTACACTTGAGTGTAATGGGGTCATCATAGCAAGGTGTCTGGAAACTCCTGTGACATCATTTGTATGGGACACAAGACAACACTGGAAGACTTGAGGTCACTCTCATGACTCATCCAGTTGGGCTGCACGATACTGGCAAAACTTGTGATATGTGATAAGGGTGTACAGCATTGCAGTAATGATAATATTGCGATATTTCGTGTTCACCTAAAGAAATACCACTTTCATCTACTAATGTTCCTTATCAATGTTAAAATGAGCCAATTGTTTGTATGCTGATTCAATTATTTATAATTTAAGACAAAATACTGCACTACTACAATCAGTTACACAATTCTGTCCAAGAACCTGGTGATGCTGCTACTATAGACCTTCAGACAAAAATATAGCCAAATATTTTGTCATTTTGTTCACATATAACAATGTGTAAATATCATGGCTGTATTTAACAAAAGTAACAATGACAATAACAAAAGTACTAGAGTACCACCGTGTAATAGCTTTAACAAAGCACTATTCCATTGCCTGCCTGGTTTGGTAAATACTGCATATAGAAATAAAATCTTTAAATATAAGTGTTCAGGCCTTGCCCAAAGTTGTGCTCTGAAAATATTCACATCTTTTCAATATTAATAACATATAAACTTGCATTCAACCAGCAGCAGGAGCATTGCTTCAGGGTTTTGTTTTTGTTTTTGTTTTTTTTTTTAACCAGAAAAGCTAGTATGTTAGAGTGGTAGAAAAAAACACTCTGGTACCCCATGGAGGGTAAAACAGAAAGTTAATGAAATGAAACAAGAAAATAAATTATTGCACGTCTTTGCAACATGAATATTGCACACTACGTTATCACAAAAACAATATTTTTCGATATACACTACCAGGCAAAAGTTTGGACTCACTTGGTTTTTCTTTATTTTTATGACTATTTTCATTGTAGATTCTCACTAAAGGCATCGAAACTATGAATGAACACATATGGAATTATGTAGTTTAAAAAGGTGTGACAAAACTCAGCATGTTTTATATTTTAGATTCTTCAAAATAGCCACGTTTTGCTTTTATTACTGCTTTGTGCATTCTTGGCATTCTCTTGATGAGCTTCATGAGGTAATCACCTGAAATGTTTTCCAAAAGTCTGGAAGGAGTTCCAAATGATGCTGAGCTCTTGTTGACCATCTGTGGTCCATCTCATGTCATTTAAATAAGAAGGTGAGTCCAAACTTTTGCCTGGTAGTGTATTGTACAACCCTATCATCCAGTGATGCTAACCCTAATCCTGTCCAATCAGTGGTCTGTAGTCTGTTAACATCACATTTTGGGCTCAGTGCTATTGAAAAAGCCCCAGATGAAGAACAGTTCAACAATAAACCTGTAATTACCACTTAACACCAATAAGCCCCGCTAAAGTGAAATGGAAAAACTGAGACATTGCATCTGTAAAAATGTTTTAAAAACAATAGAAATTCATTGGCTGTTAATCATAGCATTTATTTATGTGTAATGCTGAAGTGCAGTTGAGGTGGTGAGTCAGGAGGATAAATACAAACTGCTGTTTTCCTACTCAACATGCTGCGGGTACAAAATGGGACATATTGGTGATAAATTATTATAGATCAAATGATACATGCATTAACTGGATGCTCAGGAGTTTCATCCTTAATATGTTTTGTGCAGCTTTTTCATGTTTATAAGTTGCGCAGTTTTCTTGATGCGAAGGTTAACTTTAAGATCTGCTACGCGACAAGAAGAATCTGCATTGGTCAGAGTGTTAGACATGTGGACATTAGGGATGTCCCGATCCGGTCTAAAGGTCGGTATCGGCTGCTGATCTGGCATTTTTTGGAAGATCAGATTGGATTTAGCCACGAGATTGAGCCGATCCGAGCCCGGCTCTGGGGGGGTAAACAAACATCCTGCCCACTCAAATGAAAGTTTCCAAAGGTAGGGAAAGGCTGCACAGCAGTGGGAGGTTTAGAGGAAGTAGTAAAGCATCTATAAGTTTCACTGTAAGATCTGTGCGTACTCATTATGAGGTACGTACGGTAGTGGTGTGCTAGCCGGGTTTTTTCAGCCCAGACAGCGTTTCAAGGTAAGGGAAAAGTGAATGGCTTTACTGTGAACCATCTTGGAAAGGACACCCAATTCCTCAATAATATACAGAAACCTTTTAAAATAATGCTAATATTTCATGCTTCCTTTGTGTGAAAGTACTGTGGGCCTCTGCCAGACAAACAAACTCAGCACTTATAGCCCGTTTCATGTGTCAGGTGCCATAAACTCAGCCAGCGGAGCTCAACAAAGCTTTGGGCTGGGCTTTTGTGGAATTATTTAAGCCGACCTAACCCACCCTGCAAATAAACAGCCATTCTCGTTGACCCGCCCCAACCTGACCTATGAGTAACCCGCTGATCTGCGCATCACTAACGTACAGTACTCAGCGCAGCCCCATGTAATACCTTCTTCCATTTCTTTGCTCTATTTATTATTACCTCCGCCAAGGAGGTTATGTTTTTGCCAGGGTTTGTTTGTTTGTTTGTCTGTCTGTTTGTTTGTCTGTCCGTTAGTGTGCAACATAACTCAAAAAGTTATGGACAGATTTGGATGAAATTTTCAGAGTTTGTTGGAAATGGGATAAGGAAGAAATGATTAAATTTTGGTGGTGATCGGGGGTGGGGGGGCCCACAGGGGGGGCCACTGATCGTTAGTGTGCAACATAACTCAAAAAGTTATGGACAGATTTGGATGAGATTTTCAGGGTTTGTTGGAAATGGGATAAGGAAGAAATGATTAAATTTTGGTGGTGATCGGGGGTGGGGGGGCCCACGGGGGGGGCCACTGATCAGCCTTGGCGGAGGTCTGCGCTCTCCGAGTGCTTCAATTCAATTCAATTCAACTTTATTTGTATAGCCCAATATCACAACAAGGTTATCTCAAAGGCTGCTTCTAGTTATTATTGTGACTTCAAATTTTTTAAATTTTCTAATTTTATGTTGTTATCCTGGTTTTTATCCCAGATTGTTTTTATTTTATCTTTTCTGGTTTTTATTGTGTTTTATTGCATCTTGTTTTTATTTATTTGATCTTATTTATTTTATTCTTTTACTTATCCATGCTGCTATACAGATGAATGGTGGAACACTGAGCACTTTTTGTCCTGTCTTTTTGTCCTGTCTGTAAGTGTGATCAAGTGCCTGTCTTGAATGTTCAATGTATGTGTTGTTGTAACGCCAAGGCAATCACCTAGACTGCAAAACAAATCTACCTACGGGTATAAATAAAGTAACCTTGACCTTGACCTTGACCTTGACCTGGACAGACCTGTCCATAGACACGCTACAGCAGTGGTAAATATATGGCCTGTGGCGGCCTTAATTTTAAAGTAAGAGACCTTTAGGGTAAACAGCCACCTTTTGATTGAAAAGGTGGACTGATGTTTTTTCTTTCTTTCATTTGATGAACCTTATTTAAAAAGTAAAGGGTTTTTCATTTTAGGCATATGAAGTTTTATCATGTAGAAGTATATTTATTTGAGGAGATTATTTTAAAAAAAAACTCATACAAGTTTATTTTATTTCTTTGTACAAATTTATTTTCATTACAAGTTTTTTTTTTTTTAGGAGATTGTTTTTCTCATACAAGTTAATTTTATTGAAGGGATACCTCTATTTTTCATATACTTCTTTTTAAATGAATCACAATTTTTTTTAAATGTGTAATATGAAGTTAAAAATTTAAGTTGACTGGAGAGAGAAAAGGGCAACAGAGACAGAGAGTGATTGTGTGATTAAAGGGAGGTTTGGTCAAACATTACTCAAAGTCACATTTTTTTTGTATTTGGTTGTTTTTTTTTTGTTCTTTTTTTGTTTTTTCCAGTAGTATGCACTTTCGTTTTGTATATGTATTAACTTTTTACTATTTTGCAAAACTGGTGGCCTTTTCAATTTCCTTTCCAATATTCTGTTTTTGTCTGTTGCACACAAGAAGCACATTCACACAAGGCTTCAAGGCTAGTACTGACTCTGGAGTGTGTGTGTTACCTGTGTGTGTGTGTGTGTGTGTGTGTGTGTGTGTGTGTGTGTGTGTGTGTGTAAATAATGCACTTGCTTTGTGAGGGTGTTGCACCTAAGCTTTACATCTTTTCAAACATTCCTTCATGTGTGTGCATTCAGGTTTGTTTTCTATGCGTGTGCGATGTCAGAAGGTGTCAGTGATTAATTGCATGGTAGCGATCGAACAAGCATTGTTTAATTAAATCCTCTGCTAATGTCAGAGTTTATGTTTCCTGGGAGACAAGAGGTTGGGTGTTCTGTATCCCCTTCAGTTATTATCCACTCCCAGCGTGCTTGTGTGTGTGTATAACGTGTGGAGGTGTGTGGTAATTTTTTTTTACTGCTCCTCAGGGTAAATAAGAATCAAAGGGCAATTCAGTTTTAATGGAAATCTTCTGAAAATATTTCCAGAATCACATCAGATGTTGTGCCATACATTGCATTTTGTCATTTTGGCACCTGAAGCTGTTCTGTAACCTTGGTCCAAGTTAATCCTGTCTCTGAGTTTGATTCATTCAATCAAAAATTCAATAACAAAATTAACAAATAAACATGTTTTTCATAAAAAGTCCTTAAAAGGTGCATCATCATTGCCTGTCTTTGTTTCTGTTTTTAGACTTAAATCATGATTTTAACCCTGGTTTTACTATAAATGCAACGCTAAAAAAGAGCAGAAATTTAAGGAACACTTTTTCTGCCTTGACAAAAATTATTCTCCTCATTGTAAATTTGAGGTGTAAAATACTGCATAGCTTACTTTTCTGTGATTCTGTTAGTAACATAATCAGAGTCTTTTATAGATAGAAGAAATACGTTGGTTATAATTCATCATATACTTTAACAACCCTGAAATCATCCTCCCACCCCTAATAAGAACCGGTTTGTGCACAATAATCAATAATAATTATTATTATTTTTCATATATATTACTATGCAACACTTACATTTATATAATGGATTAGATTTCTATAGCGCTTTCATAGGCACCCAAAGCACTTTACATTATTGACCCATTATTCATTCGCTCTCACATTCTACCTCTGGTGGTGGTAAGCTACACGTGTCCACAGCTGCCCTGGGGCAGACTGATGGAAGCGTGGCTGCCAATTCACACCTACGGCCCCTCTCATCGCCACCAAACATTCATACACATTCATACACCAGTATATATTTTCTGTATTGTTGTGATTGTGGGTTTTTTGTGAGCTGCTGGACACCTTGAATTCCCCCCAATAAAGTATATTCTATTCTCTATATGCATTCATCTTCTGAACCCGCTTTATCCTCTCTAGGATCGCGGGGGGTGCTGGAGCCTATCCCAGCTACCAATGGGCAAAGGCGGGGTACACCCTGGACAAGGGGCTGACATATAGAGACAAACAACCAATCACTGTCATTCACACCCGTGGGCTAATTCAGTGCAGGTCTTTGGATGGTGGGAGGGAGCCGGAGGGAGCCGGAGAGAGCCTACGCAAACACAAACAAACTTTTTTTCCAAAGTGGCTTACAAGGGTAGAACATGCAAACTTCACACAGAAAAGTCCCTGGTTGGAATTGAACCCAGAACCTTCTTGCTGTGAGGTGACAACACTATCCACTGCACCACTGTGTCACCCTCTATTCTATTCTATTCTATTCTATTCTATTCTATTCTATTCTATTCTATTCATTATCAATACAAGAATAATGTTGCTGTCTTTACAACATCAATTTCCTTTACACAAGAACTCAATAATTTGATAAACAATATACAAACAATATAAGAATGATTTGATCATGGGTACATATTGTAAAATGTATAATAACAACAGTTGAGATCGTCTTCAAACGTCTGCATGTATCTAACTGTTTTCCTCTTCTCTGTGTTGCTCAGGGTATCACCACAGCCTCCCCTCTTCTCCCTACACTTCTACGTCTGGTCCTGATGGACATAGATTACCTCCATGTGGCACCCTCTCCTCTGAATACCTGAACCAGAGCAGTTCCACGAAGGTCCTCCTCCTCATCTGCAACACAGCAGGATCTGGACAGCAGGCTGTCAGGTGAGCTGCACTGCCATACGTCCATATGGTGTTAGATACACTCTGATTGATGGGCTGCCAGTGATACATCATCTATCACACTTGTAGTTAACGCTGACATTAGGACCTCATAGTTTTGTTAGGAACACAACAGCAAAGGTTTATTTAACTTTGAGATGAATCATCCTATAGCTTTATGTGTTTTTGTGTGAGTTTTCAGACGTGCATCCCCATCTTTCGTGCTCCTCTCATGTCTAGAGTCTTAAATAGAATCACATTTATTCTCGACAACTTTGATCATTTAGTTCTGTCTCAATGTCAACATCTGACTCCTGTTCGACTTTGACCCGTATGTCTATTGCATGAATTCCCCTGACTGTGGAGTTTTATTTAGCACATGGAGCTTAGTTTCTCATTCAGCTGTAGCTGGAAGCTGGCAGTGTAAATACATGAGACTAAATGTATGTTGTTCTCAGGTTAAAAATAATGTTTTATCAGTTATACATTTTTCTAAAAAGTATAGTCAGTCACTTGGTATTAATAAAATATTTAGCATTGAGAAAATCATAGGGACTTCTATATACTGTACTGCATTTAAATAATTCATATAATATATTTTTTTATTATTTAAATATTGTTAATTATTTAGATTATTACACAAGGGTACACTTTGATGTAATGCAATATATGCATCTGATGATGAAGACCAATACTTACACATACAGTCCAGAATAGTTGAGAACCAACTAGTTTCATGTATTTAAAAGAAAACTGAGGTGAATATCACTGAACATACTCTGAACTACAGCTGCACAATATATCATTTGAGCATTGTCATTGCAATGTACGTGTGCACAATTGTCACATCACAGGCAGCAGGAGAAGTTCAGCACAAAGATGCTGAGAACAAGTAAGGTACAACTGAGTTTTAGTGCATACAGAGCTGATTAATGATAAACCATTTTGTTTAAATGTGCTTTAGATAAACTGTATGAATCCAATTCTCTAATAGTAGTTGGAATGGACTTCATTTCTAATACAGCTTTAACAGAATGCTGTTCGACTGAGGGTACATAGAGATGTTGATATGCATCAGGATGGGAAAGCACACTGATATCAAATGGAGATTATTATGTGTATAAGATGTTGATGTTTAGTATCACTTTAAAGGTAGTGCACTTAGAAGTGGAATAGGAATGCAGTATTATATAGTCTGGAAATCCTCTGCTGTTTATGGTTTTATTTCATGTAGGAAAATATAAATGTCAGTTTTCTTAATTAGTTTGCGTTGCTCAGAGGTACCCATAGGGATCAATAAATGGTAATGTTTAAAATGTAATGTTACACAGAATACAAAATAGTTTCATATTATGCTTCGGACATTTATTAGTCTTGATGTCCCCTCTGGAGTATAATCATCTCCATAGGTTCTTCTGCTGTTTACACACCATATTCATACTTGCACATTTATACATTCATGACTAGACGATGGTCAGATGTTCCAGATTCAGATGTAGAGATTGGACCAGACTGAGGACATCCCTTTGAAATGCTTGATAATGTCACAGTGTGACATTTGAGGACTCATCTGATCACACACCACGGGACAGTGAGCTACAATAGAAAAGACCTGAGACCTTTTCAGTAGTCCTTCCTTCCGTGCATGATCCTGAGATCTTTTTTCAAATCCTCAGACATTGAGCCCGTTTACATGACCATAGAAATCTGATAACTGGAAGTAATCCGATAATTGCACTTCAGAAATGCGATAATCAAAAAACCCTGGTTACATGTTTCAGTCCATTATTTGATTTCTTCTTCTTGATTTCTGTCATTTTCAAAACATCTAGTCTTGTCTTGTTGACCATGGCAACGCCTACGGTTTCAGCGGTAGCTGTCCTAATGTGGAAGTGTTCCCACTAGGGGTGTGAGAAAATATCGGTTCTGCAACATATCGCGATATTTCATTTCACAATACTGCATCGATATTAAAAAGTACTGTATCGATTTTTTTAGGTATTTATTCAAATGCAGATATTGTGGAGGTTCATTTTTGTTTTTGTTTTTTATTTATTATTATTTAACACTTTTTTATTAAACAATGTTAGTTCCTTTGTTGGGATCGCACAAAAATAATGTTCTGATGTTAGTTCTGAACTACTAGAATATGAACATTTGAACAGGATCTTAATCTGTAATGTCTGTAAAACATCATGTAAGTTTTAACACTGGAACATTTTGTGATATAGCATTAGATCCTGTTGTGATCAAATAAAAATGTCTTTAGTATTTGTGCATATTTCTGGTGTAATTCAGTTCTTCAAGGAAATAATCATAAAAAAAAGGAACAAGTGAAAAAATTGCCTTTTTAACAGTATCGTGATATATCGTGATATATCATATCGTGATCCTAGTATTGTGATTTGCATCGTATCGCTAGATTCTTGCCGATACACACCCCAAGTTCCCACGTGTCCTGGAAAACCTGAAAAATGATTGACCAATTTTCCAGACATGAAAAACATGGAAAATGAGAAAAAAAGTTTAAGGTTAAGTTCTCCTGGAAAATAATTTATCCTCCCCCTGCCTTGTGACCCTGTGTGTCTAAACTGAGATGAAACAAAAGAAATTGTTTTTCAGTGATTTATTGAAAATATACATATTTTTAGAGAAAGTGCAGGAGAGAAAGTAAGAGAGAAGAGGAGGTTGAGTTGGGAATTGCCCAGTTGAATATTGTAACTCCAGTTTGTCAGGCGAATGAAGAGCTACGCTGTAATCTGTGGCTGTGTTTGCATTATTCTATCATACATTTGTCAGAATTATATTTCATAGATAAATTATAGCCATAGACTGCACATCAAATGTCTGATTAATAAACACAGAAACAATGTGGGTAAATGTAACTTACAACCGTAGAAAAGAACACAGGGGGACAGGGGAATGGATTAGTGTATGACATGATACCTTGTCTCTGTAGCGGCTGAAAATGTCCTGGAAAATAATTTCAGGGAAAGAGTGAGAACCCTGTAAGAAGACTGTAAAATAGGTGACATGTTGCTGCTATCCTTCATTATCCTTCATTTTTTTTTACTTTTTTCTAAGTTCCACGTTGTCGCTGCGTAACTTCCATTTATAGATTTTTTTTATGCATGGGCAGATGTAAAAAAAAAAACTTGTACACACGCTTGAAGACATCGGAGTACTGGGGAGAAATCTAGGTGTGATAATCTGATTTCTCATAATCAGATTACTGCCGTTATCAGATGAAGCCTATCAGATTATCCTGTTTACATGATCATTTGAATAATCTGATAACTCCAGAAATGGGATAATGATCAGAGTATTGGTGTGCATGTAAACAGGCTTATTTATGTGTGGTCGTAAAGGGATTCCCACAAAATTTCACAGACTAGTCTTGGAGATTCACTCCCATTCAATCTGAAGAACATCAGAGAGGATGAGCACAGATGAAGGTGATAAGGCCTGGAGTAAAGGTTGCAGATCCGGTTCATTCCAAAGGTTCTTTGTGGGATTGAGGTCAATGCTATTTTCTGGCCAGTCGGTCTAGTCAGTACTATCTCAAAGCCCCTGATAGACAAATATAGTCCCCTAACTGAAACCGCAGTTGGACTAGAAGACCAGTGCATGTGGAGGTGTTTATGTTCCTCTGAAGTAGAACCGGGTATCAAATGACAAGAAACGGCCTTTTTAATTCATATGTGTTGTACGTCAGCTCCGTTAAAAACATGGACTTCAACCATTCTTTGTTTCTCTAAATGTGTCTGTGACAATAAACCTGTAGATGAAAGCTTCTCACTTATTACATATTGATGAACTGATGATGTGTTGGCTGGGCTCTTAACTCCATGTCAGTTGGAGCTGTCAGGACAGGACACAAAGCTCTGACATAAAGCCTTGATGTTTGTGACACTTGACAGTTTGACAGATGTGGTGATGGCCTTTGCTGCCACGTTTTAATATTTCAGATATTTCAGCTCTCAGGGTCCAAAAAACTGATTCTAAAAACATGAGGGAATTTATTATTGTATCTATCATTTATTTTAATATATATGTTTTCAACTGTTCAGGTACTTACTTCATTTGTCCTTGTTTCTCCTCTCCTTGTTTCTCCTCTTGTCTCCTCATTCTCCGTGTTTCTCCTCTCCATGTTTCTCTTCGTTTCTCCTCTCGTCTCCTCTCCTCATTCTATGTGTTTCTCCTCTCCTTATTTCTCCTCTCCTCATTTCTCCTCTCCTCATTTCTCTTCTCCTCATTTCTCCTCTCGTCTCCTCTCGTCTCCTCTCCTCTCCTCGTTCTCCTTGTCTCTCCTCTCCTCGTTTCTCGTCTCCTCATTTCTCGTCTCCTCATTTCTCCTTTCCTCATTTCTCCTCTCCTTTCCTCTCCTCATTTCTCGTCTCCTCATTTCTCCTCTCCTCGTTTCTCCTCGTTTCCCCTTTCCTCATTTCTCCTCTCCTTTCCTCTCCTCATTTCTCCTCATTTCTCCTCTCCTTGTTTCTCGTCTCCTCATTTCTCCTCTCCTCATTTCTCCTTTCCTCATTTCTCCTCTCCTTTCCTCTCCTCATTTCTCCTCTCCTCGTTTCTCCTCGTTTCCCCTTTCCTCATTTCTCCTCTCCTTTCCTCTCCTCATTTCTCCTCTCCTCGTTTCTCCTCGTTTCCCCTTTCCTCATTTCTCCTCTCCTTTCCTCTCCTCGTTTCTCCTCATTTCTCCTCTCCTCGTTTCTCCTCTCCTCATTTCTCCTCACCTTTCCTCTCCTCGTTTCTCCTCTCCTCATTTCTCCTCGTCTCTCCTCTCCTCATTTCTCCTCTTCTCATTTCTACTCATTTCTCCTCTCCTTGTTTCTCCTCTCCTCATTTCCTCTCTCCTTTCCTCTCCTCATTTCTCCTCTCCTTTCCTCTCCTCTCCTCATTCCTCCTCTCCTCGTCTCTCCTCATTCCTCCTCTCTTCTCCTCTCCTCATTTCTCCTCGTTTCTCCTTGTTTCTCCTCTCCTCTCCTCGTCTCTCCTCATTCCTCCTCTCCTCGTCTCTCCTCGTCTCTCCTCATTTCTCCTCTCCTCGTTTCTCCTCTCTTCTCCTCTCCTCGTTTCTCCTCGTTTCTCCTCATTTCTCCTCGTTTCTCCTCATTTCTCCTCTCCTTGTTTCTCCTCTCCTCTCCTCATTTCTCCTCTCCTCTCCTCTTCTCTCCTCGTCTCTCCTCATTTCTCCTCTCCTCGTCCTCTCCTCGTCTCTCCTCATTTCTCCTCTCCTCGTTTCTCCTCTCCTCGTTTCTCCTCATTTCTCCTCGTTTCTCCTCATTTCTCCTCTCCTTGTTTCTCCTCTCCTCTCCTCATTTCTCCTCTCCTCGTTTCTCCTCTCCTCTCCTCCTCTCCCCTCCCCTCCCCTCAGGTTTGGACCTCCATTTCTCATGCGTGAGGACAGGAGCATCTCTTGGGACCAGCTGCAGCAGAGCATCCTCAGCAAGCTCTATTATCTAATGCTGAATGGATCTCAGGCTCAGGTAATGCCAGCGCCACAATAAGCAATAAAATGTCACCCACTTCATTCTGCTCCCTAGACGTCCATGACTTTCTGGAACTTCTTTATACCAGTATATTCTAACGACATAGCAGTATAGGCCTGACATCAATCTGAGTTCAAACTGGGTCATTTCTGTTTGGTTGCATTTTTAGTTAGAATTAATAATTTATTGTTTGTTTCTATATCTTGTTAAAATCTTTCATGATGAGGTGTGGTAAAGAAATCAGCCCTTTACATTTTTGACAAAAAATATCTGTGTTTGTTTAGCCCATTCAGAGGCAGCCTTAAGTATAAACATCTGCCCCTATGGCCACAGAATGCTCTTTTTTTTTTTACATTTATTTTGGGGACATGTCAGACTTGGTTTGCAACATACACTCGTGCGCATAACATTGGAATACAATATTTTTACCTCTTTACCTTCTTATCAGTCAGTATGTAATCATTGCACCTGGCCAAAGGGGATTATTGATATGAATAAATATGAATAAAAAGAGGAATGTGTCTGAAAACAAAATCATTCCAACTTCATGAGCAACAGTGTATATTTTCTGTATCTTACTGCAACCACTGTGTGTCAGACTGTTAAGTTACAGCAGTGTTTTTCAACCTTGGGGTCGGGACCCCACGTGGGGTCGCCTGGAATTCATATGGGGGCCGCCTGAAATTTCTAGTAATTGATAAAAAAAAATTTAAATAAATTACTAAGAAATATTTTTGAATGATTCAGTATATTTTTCATTAGAATTAACCCTTTCATGCATGAATTATGAGAACCTTAATCAAGATTTTTTTTCCTGAGTTTTTATTTCTCTTTAGGCATGAAAAAAAACCCAATGTGATTGAATTTTTTTTTTTTTTTTTTTTTTTTTAAATCAACCTGTTTTTAATGGAGTTACAAAAATGTCCACTCAGCTACACCATGAATTTTATTCTTGAAGCAAAGAAACATGTATTTAAAACCCAATATCATAAAGTGATATGAAAACAGTGAAATGAAACCATGTTTAATGCAGCTAATCTGATGTTTTCTCACATTTTAACACATTCTAACACTAGTTATTACTCACTTCATGGAGGTATTATACAAAAAATAAATATTAACAATTGATTTCCACTCAAGAACCAATCAAGAACAGCAAAGTTACAATAATGGTATGAATTGCAGTTTATGAGATGATGCATAAGTGTCCACTGTGTTGGTTGATATGGAACTAAAACAACAAAACCCATGAATATACAAGATTAAAGCCGCAGAGTAACTGTCCACTGTAGTGACCACTATGCATGAAAGGGTTAAACACCACACATTTTCCCTAATAAAAATCAAGTGCAAATAAAAGGCAGGATGTAACATCTGAGAGGGTATATCTTGATTGACCCTATCACGTAACTGCATGTGTTACTACACTGTATCGAACAGAAAATGGAAATATTTCTTCACCTGCCTGGCCCCGCTAAGACAACTCCACGAGAAAAATGTCTCAGTTTTGAATGTCTGGAGTAGCAACTGAAAGTAATGAGAGAGTTCAACAAGCCCCACATATACTTGTTGCTTCACTAAGTAAAGCATGCTTCCTAGATGATGATGTAAAACCAAACGCAAATGTTTGGTGTAACTCTGAGTGCATCTAATTAATAGAATTAAAATCCTGCATCCCGCTGTATTCTGTGTGGGTGGTTGATGTATTTTTAGCCTGACAGTTTTAGCGACAGTTTATGACAAAGTGCGTGCATGTTTTATTCAGAGAAATTTTTGAAACACCAGAAAATCCATTCACATTAGAGCTCCAAACATGACTCAGGGCCTCATCCCTACTGCTCACACAGTTGTTTTTTTGTTTGTTTTTTTTTTTAATAGGAGAGTAATTATGGTTTTTATGCTGACTGCTAATTGAATTATACCTCCACCCACTTAAACCACACAAGCTGAAATCCTCACAATGGCAACAGAAATGAATTTACAAAATGTAGCAAAAGATAAAACCAATAGAGATATTCTGCATTCGAAGGGCTTTGTTTTTTGGGCAGTGATTCTTGTGTGTCAAGTGTTCCTACTCCTGTTTGGTACAACAAGCTTAGACACTGATCTCTGGCCGATACGGCTCCTTCAGCTTCATCTGTTTCTCTGTAGACTGTTCAAGTGATTTGTACACCAACCATCCATGACCACAGCTCCACTCCTGCACACATGTACACACACCGTCCCCACCATGTGAGTCTTTGAGTTGCTATGGGCAACACCATGGTGACAGGCAATATTTGAAGTGGCCTTATCCAGACCAAGCAGCTTCCAGTTTTATAAGAGAACTAAAGAGAAATAATATCCCCTTATTTACTGATTGCTATCAGTGTTTCTTAGTTACCTCCTCAAAGCTGGTCTGGCCAGTTCCACAATGACTCCATCCTTGTATTCATTTCCATTTTTGTCTTAATAAACCTGAGCAGCTGATCCCTTTGGTTGTAGATTGCAAATGTATAAGGACACATGTCCTTAGTGTGATTTTTTTTGCTCAGTTACATTTTTCTCAATGTGGAAAAATCATCAAACTGTGTTAATTGTGCTAACACTAAAACAGTAGCACACAGTTTTAACGGTACTAATGTGTATTTTAATCACAGACAATGTTCAAAGCTACAGTATGTATCCCATATCAGGCAAATTCCCCCAGTGTTCTTGTGTTAAATGAAATACTGTGCCACCATCTAGTGGTTTGTTCAGAAAGCTACAACTTTTGGAGAGCAGCTTCAGAGTGTACAGAAGTACGACTCAACCATTTACATTAACTTATGATGATGATGATGAAATTCTTTATTCAGTCATCACATAATACAACCAGTGTCAAGACTACAAACATTACCAACAGGTTAATGACTGAAAAGGCACAGGCAGAAGCAGAATGCTTATATTAATGCCTGTTCTACATAACAAATTCAGTTACCCAGCATGCAGTATAGGAAAAAGAAAAAAACAACACTGCATACAACCAAACAAACAAGCAAAACCATAAAAAAAGTGAAACTAAACCAGAAAAATAGAAAACATAACCAACCAAATTAATGGTAATTTAATGTAGAGTCAAAAATAAATTATTTACCTATTACTTATTAGATCTTAACAATTGTATCCTTCAAAAATTGCCCTAGGTACCATTTTTTTAAATATCAAAAATGAGCTACACATTCTTAAATCCATGCTGGCCTCATTCCATAGTTTAACTCCAACAACAGATATACATCTTCTTTTTGTCTTTTTTTTTAGCTTTTTGTATAACAAATTTACAAATATTTCGCGAATCATATTTAGACTCGTGTTGAGAAGAAGTTTTGTACACAGACAGGGAGTAACTTTAATTTTGCTTTATACATTATTTTCATTATTTTATAGTAAACCAAATTATTAAATTTCATAATATGGGATTTCACAAACAATTCATTAGTGTGTTCATAGTAACCGGCCTTATTAATAATACGTATGGCTCATTTTTGTAGGAGGACTGTAGTATTTACAGTTGTTTTATACGTCGAGCCCCACACTCCCACACAATATGACATATAAGGAAGTATAAGTGAACAGTAAATTATATGTAGTGCCTTATGGTTCTGTATATTTCTGGACTTACCATTTCTGGACTTGCCATTGATTTTGTGATCTTTCCTTTTATATATCTAATATGTTATTTCCATGTTAATTTGTGATCAGTAACAACCCCTAAAAATTTTATATCAAACACTCTTTCAATTTCAGCATCACATATTTTTAATGTAATGTCCCCATCATTTCTTTTTGATTTTCAAAAACCATAAATTTAGTTTTTTTAATGTTAAGTAACAATCTATTGACATCAAACGAAGTTAGGTGTCAATAGATTGTGGTTATACAGCTCTGGAAAAAGAGACCACTGCAAAATTATCCCTTTCTCTGATTTCACTATTTATAGGTATTTGTTTGAGTAAAATGAACATTTTTGTTTTATTCTCTAAACTACCGACAACATTTCTCCCAAATTTCAAATAAAAGTATTGTTATTTAGAGCATGAATTTGCAGAACACAACACATGGTCAAAATAACAAACAAATGCAGGTGTTTTCAGACCTCAAATAATGCAAAGAAAACCAGTTCATATTCATTTCTAAACAACACAATACTACTTTTGTAGCTTGGGAAAAGTTCAGACATCAATATTTGGTGGAATAACCCTAATTTTCAGTGACAGCTTTCATGTGTCTTCTCTCTCCACCTTTGCTGTTGGGTGACTTTATGCAGCTCCTGGCAGAGAAATTCAAGAAGCTCAGCAATATTTGATGGTTTGTGACCATCCATCTACCTCCAGAAGTTTTCAAAGTGGGTTCAGGTCTGGAAATTGGGCTGGCCATGACAGGGTCTTCATCTGGTGGTCCGTCATCCACACCTTTATGGACCTAGCTGAGGCCAGGAGCATTGTCCTGATAGAAAAAACAGTCCTCAGAGTTTTGGAACACTGTCAGAGCAGAAGTCCAGTAGTTTTCAACAGTTATTTTTGGATTCCAGTTACTTTTGCTGTACTAATAGCACTGCTTTTGCCTATTGTAAGAAGATAGTGATGCCACAGTAGTGGTTTTTATACTTCTCCCTCTTAAAAAAGACATGGATCAGGTGTTTATTAGTAGAATAAGGTGTGCTTGTGTTGGAATTCAACAGACACAGGAATGGAATGGCTGTCATACATGCAGACATGATGATTTCACAGGAAAATGCAGTGGTGTCTAGATTTTTTCCAGAGCTGTAGATCTTAACATTTTTCTGAATTGCTCAAGTGCTAAACCCCATTATGTGAAACAGCCACTCAATAGAATCAACCCATTTATCAAATCTGGATCAGAATCTGAATCAGAATACTTGAATAATCCTTGGGGAAATAGGGTTTGTTATAGTTGCTGCTTTCAAGACCAGGAATTTAAAATATCTGCATGCAAAGAATTACAATAAAGTAGAATAAAGATAAAAATTTAAAAATCTGACTAAAATATAAATAAAGATCAGCTACATGTAAATAGTGTTGCAAATCAACCCCTTTTTGGGCCCAACATTAAGCTGGAGCACACAGTCAGGTGCAATATGCAAATCTGTAGCACGCGTTCTGCAAAACTCTGCACACATTCTCACAGTCTTAAAAATACAGTGTAAAATGGTGAATGAAGGCTGCAACAGTTAAACACACACAGCACTGTTGTCATCAGTTAGATACAGAAACTCAAAACTGACCAGAAAAATGCACATTTTACAGAATTACAGCAGAGAGCATGTAAACTGCACCAGTTTACATACCTTTGATTCTGAAGCAAGTGTGCAGAATATCCTTCGGGTCAGAGAAGGTGAAATAATTAGGATTGCATTATGTACAAGCAAATGTACATTTCCTGTGCTGATGCGTGCAGACCAAATCCATACCAGAATACTGTTACTGTATACTGATTGTGTGTGAGCCGCATTCTCTGTAAAAACCCCATAAATACATTTTTGTTTTTTACTTTTTACCTGTACTGCAGTCCACCGTGGAAGTGCTCTGTAAAAACACTGCACTAAGATGTAATGCTTAGGCAGGACAAATCTGTCGACAAGCTGATCTTGAAAATGTTCAAGGTTTTTGGATGTATTATATTTAATAAAATGCTGAGTGTAGTTAGAACACATGATATATTTTCTGTTCTGTATGTGCAGGATGCAGGGTTTTCCACTGTGCTGTGTGGATGGGTAATGACTCCTCAATAGTGTTGTGTGGTGTAGTGTTTTTTGGCTTTTTTTTTCTGGTATGTGTTTACTTTCAAATGCAGGTAAAGTGGTCTTGTGGCAGTTTAATGAGTGAGCGGTTTTGTGAATTTAGTGTGAACTTTTGACTTTTTTTTTAATACAGTTTGGAGAGAATCTTTCAAAAAATGTCTTACTGAAATCTGTGATTCTGAGTGCATGAAGGCTGTTCAAGTGTCCTTTCACAAGCTGAACAGACTTTAGAAGGTTACATGATGTATGATATCCACATATTAAGAATAATAAGACTGCCACTTGGTGATGTTTTTACAAAATAAAACTCATAGGCGTTAGACAATTTGAACTTTATTCAGATAGATATTCATGGTGAAACTCTAATAGGTTAGGGTTACCCACATGTACAGGGTGTCCCATAAGTCTCCACACATAGGAGACATAATACATTCCATACATATATGGTTCTAACATGTATTTCTTTATATTTCTTCTTTATAGTTCTTCAGCAGACACGCATTGAAATGTGTTCCCGACAAAATGGCAGTCCTATAGAGCATATTATATAAATAAAAATGGTTTATGTCAAGAAACGTTTATTTTTCCTATGTATGGAGACTTATGGGACACCCTGTAGACACCATAAACAGCAGTATTGTTCAGGGTTCATTCTTTTGTAATCATGAAATAGTTGTAGTGAGAGTGCCTTTTAAAAAAACAAAAACAAGACCTCCCTCATTACATACAACTTTTGCACACTCCGGTTTTTCAAGTTAAGTTTATTACTACACTGAGCAAAAATGTCAGTGCACCATGTACAATATTAGTGTAACAAGACACACGCGGCCCCGAATGAGCTCAGGATGTTTTATAATTCTAAAACATGGTTAATTTTCTTGATTTATAAACAAACTTTGCGTCCATCTCTGCGAGTGAGCACTTGTTCAGTGATCCAGTGATTCCACCCACAACACAGCTGTGGCAGGTTAGAATAGTTTTGGATTTTTCATTATAGTTTAGTTTTATTTAGTTTTGACTTTTTTTTCTCTAATTCAGTTAGTTTTAAATCGTTTTTAGAGCAGGTTTGCTAGTTTTTATTAGTTTTCATTTTTTTCTAAATGCTTAGTTTTAGTGTAGTTTTAGGTTTTTTTTAATCTTTTGTCTTCTTTGCCGTCATATTCAAATAAATCCCAGACAGGACTCTGCTGCTTTCTCCCAACTTTAGTCTCCATGTTTCCAGGTAGAGTGGGGACCAGAAGACGACCTCTAAACCACAAGTGACGAGAAGTAACAGACCGTTAAATATCATATGGTGCCGCAAGCTAAAATTGCTCTAGCGAAATAAATCAATTTCATATCAATCTGACATTGACAAAGACGAAAATGAGGGGAATTTTATCCAGAATTTTTATACGTTTTAGTTAGTTTTGTAAGCACACAATACAGTTTCAGTTAGTTATCGTTTTTTTCTTTTAATTATAGTTTTTAATTTATTTCAGTTAACGAAAATGTTTTTTCAATTCTAGTTTATGTCATTTTGTTCGTTTTCATTAATGATAATCACCTTGGTCCAGACGCTGCTCAGACAACGTTAACAGTATTCAGGCCCTCCTTATACTGGGGACAATTAAAGGACACCTCAAAATGCCACATGTCCTCAGATGTCACCATGCCACAGATACCGCAAATCATGTGGGAACAGTTCCTGATAACATCCCATAGCTCCGTATAGCCCTCAAAGAGGAGTGGAAAAACATTCCATGGGTCACAAATGACAAAATTGTCAACTCGATGAAAAGACAATGTGTCGCTCTACAGGAAGCCAGTGGTGGACACACAAGATATCGAATGGTGATTTCTTTCAACCAGCCTCCACTGTGTCCACATGAATGTCCCTGAATGCCAGACGCCACTATCGTGTTCTACCGGACAGTAATCTGTACCACATTGATCAACAAAATGAATTGTCTGTGATTTAATATATTGTGTAACACCTAATGCAATTAAAATTTAAAGTGTCACATGGTGCATTTATATTTTTGCTCAGTGTATATCACATATTCAAAAAATTCATTCTAATCCATAAAGGCCAAAACAGCTGCTGACAGCCGAAACCATCTACTGATCTGAACTGTTTAATACCTGTTAATCCACTAATCCTATCAACCCATGTAAATAATTAGTGTAAAATGCAGTTTGTCGTCTTTTCATGGTCATTAGATATGACCCATTTGGACATTCAGAGGCTCCATAGTTACTGTGGAAACACCGTCATCTTCTACAACACTGATTCACCAGTAAAACCCATGGAGCTGGATCAACAACACTGAATGGACACACTTAGTTTATGTTCAGTTAATGATAGATTTTGCTGAAAAAGTCAATTTCTTCAGTTTTCTCTTTTTCTGAGCTTTTATGAACAGCTACATAATCAGTGAGTTGAATAGAAGAGAATACCTAATTTTTACTGTAAAAACCCAAAATACAGAGGATAATATTGTAATGAATGTTGAAAAATCACTTAAGACAAGTTAAATATAGAGAGAAAACTATTTTGGAATGGCCACATAAGTAGCACTAGGTCCTTTTGGGCTAATATGTTGTTTTTTCGTCTTTATCATTTCAAAGGGTAACGTGTAGGTAATTAATGAAAATAGAACTGGAAATCAAAGTAAAGTTAACTTTTGTTTACAAGAACACTACACCTGCACTCACATGTACACACACACACACACACACACACATAAAAAAGGGGAGGCGGGGTCTCCCTACTTACTTAATATTAAAGTAATCTATAAAGGGCTACCAAATTGAATAAAATAACTTTACATCATCTTTTAGTGAAAATTTGATTTTCTCCACTATAAGTGTTGCAGAATTTCTTTCAACAGAGCCTGATGAGTTGGAGGATTTTTGTTCTTCCAGTTTAACAGAATTTGGCATCTGACCAGTAGTGTCACAAACCTCAAAACAACACTCTGTTTAGTCCTAAGGTCCACTCCTGTTGGTTCCACACCCAACATTATTGTTATTGGCTCTGGAGGAATGTCTCTCTTAAAAATCTTTGACAAAGCCTCTAAAGTTTCAGTCCAATAGGTAGTGATGTTGGAGCATGTCCAAAACATGTGTGTGACAGTGAAGCTAAGCTCTGGCCACAACAATCACAAAGGGGGTTCACCCCAGAGAACATCCTCGACATCTTCAGTTTAGACAGATGCAACCTGTGCAAGATTTTAAACTGCAGCGGTCCATGTGTGCAACAGATAGAAGAGGAGTGGACTGGTTCCTGTGCTTTAGTCCACTGACTCTCAGTAATGGTTACTCCTAGATCGTTAGACCAGGCTTCTTTTAGGTGGTCCAAAGTAGCTAAATGAAAGATTTTTGCATAAGTTTTGAAGCTGAAGTTCAACACATCTGATTAATATGTGAATATATTGTGAATTTTGGAAAATGTGTCTGTCTTTAGTAGAGGGGACTAAGTTTTCTGTTAATAAGAACGGTATTAGTTTTTTCATTCCATTTTCATTTTTATTTTCTTTTGCGTATCACTAAATACATGGTATGGGGCACAAACACCATGTCATAATAGAAAAAACAATATACATTCAACAATAACAAAATTCATTGAAAGAGAGGTGAAACTATTTTCAAAAAGGTGCCCAATTTTTGGACTGAAGAAGTACTACAAGTTTATATATTGATGGATGCCGCAAGTAGTATTTTAGTATTTATTTTGCTTTTGCCTAAATTTAACCACCTGTACATTAGTACATTCAAATAAAAGATGGAATTCAGCGCTGCCAGGATCCTGATGAGGGTGTGTAAACACGAGCGCATCACTCCTGCCCTTCACTCACTACGCTGGCTCCCTGTTCACCTCCACATTGAATATAAGATCCTCCTTCACACCCATCACTGTCTTCATGGTGAAGCCCCCCCCTTAACTCAAAACTCCTCATTCCCCACACCACCTCCAGAACCTGGTTAGGCCAATCACATTGTCTGTGTGCCCCCCCCCCCCCCCCCCAGGACAAAGCTGAAGATTATGGGTGACAGGGCTTTCGAGGCTGCTGCTCCTCGTCTGTGGAACGCCCTCCCAGACCACCTCTGGACCCCACAGACGGAGGACATTTTAAAAAAGTCTGAAGACCTTTCTCTTCAGGAAGGCATATCCATAATCGTCCTTTGGTTTGTGTATGCCTCACCCGTTTTAGCTGTTTTTGTTTTTTTTACTGTTTTTATCTGTTTTACTTGCTTTCTACTTCTTAACTTCCCTTTTAAATCACATTCTCTGCATCCTGCTTGTAGCACTTTGAGGTTTTAGCTAAAAAATATGAAGTGCATTATAAATAAAATATTAGTAGTAGTAGTAGTAGAAGTATTATTAGTAATATTATTATTATCTCCTACTCAGCCATTACAGCACAAATGACAGACTCTCAGACTTCTTTCCAAACCTTTGGTGACTTTAGGGATCCTTCTGTTGTTGTTCTAAGGTTACAATTGCTTGCCTATAACCAAAGTTTTCACATAACACGTATTTTTCAAGTTTGTATTCTGATTTAACTTCACATAAACATCACTTGAAGTCATGTCCCTGTTTTTTCTGCCATTTTTGTACATGCTGGTCTTTCAGGACCTGTTCCACACTTTAAGCCAAATAACAGTATTGAATAGTTGTGTGTCCAGATGTATGATAGGCCACAGCTGTCCAATATGTCCTTTATGTCTGAACAAATGAGGAGAAACTGAGAATATTGTTTAATTGTTAAGGGGCACAATCTGAGTGCATGCCCCTTTTAATCACAGATACAGACTGTGGCTTTTCATTCAGTGGTGTAGACTCCTCTTATCCAGCTAATTTATTTTCTCTTTGTGCTTGACTGCAGATCCTTTTTTCTAATAGAGGTCTACTCAGAATCGAAGCATTAGTTGCCTGAATGCTTCTGCTCGCAAAGGTCATATAGAATTCAGCAGCAAATAAAAGAGATGTTAGAGCAAAACATTTCAAACTTTTCAGCATGCCGGGAAGTTCTTAAATAATTATATTACTCAGTTATAACCAAAGCTAAAATATTTTACCTTGAATCAGTACAATACAATGTAATTGCCATTCCTTGTTGCTTCCAGCACATGACTTACAACAAATTTCTGGTTGTTTTTCTTCATAATCACATTTTTATGAATGTGAGAACCCATTTTCCATTGTTGGCAGTAACAAATGTCTGATTTAAGGTTTGTTTAAATGTTTAGCTTTAGTTTTAAAGTTAGCAGAGCCTGGTTGCTTGAAATGATGCAGTCATATACTACATACATTTGCACAACCTTTAGTATAGCAATATTTGAATTAAACCGTAAAGACATACATTCATTAAGCAATATAAATCACCACACAAACATGAAAAAAACTGATTTTTTAAAAACGCTTAAAACAATAACTAGTGCTGTCAAATAGAATTCTTAATCAGATTAATCACAGGGTTGATGTGGATTAATTTTGATTAATCACGATTAAATGTCATTTATTTTTAATCTATATTAATTGTGTTTCATTTTGCATGAACAGACTCAAGAAAGAAGGGAATATATATGCACTTAACATGTTTATTAAACAGTTTAAACAAAACAACTGTTCGGTCTTTTTTTTTTTTTTACTCATATTTCCATCCATAGGTCCAACGTGCTGTTTATCTAATTCCATCTTTATGGGTTGGTTCTGCTGCCTGTCACTACTGGATCAATTGTCCATTTGTTCATGCGCTACAGTAATTCTGCATGGACAAACTGCCCCAAATGCAATGGCAGAGACATCTAGAGTCATTCTGCGCTGCAGATGGGTTAATTGCATTACAATTTTATTCAGATTAATCATGATGATGGATTAATCTACGTTAACGTGTTAATTTTGAGAGCCCTAATAATAACTTATCCAAACCTTAAAGGGGTTGTATGTAGTATTGATATTCCAAACTGCCAACAGCAGAGGGAAGTCATGTACCAGTTACCAGTTATCAAAACAGAGTCTTATAATCCCCTGTAGGTTACATGCATGACAATACTCTATTGCAGCAGAATAAATTTGGAGTTGGGTTTTAGGACCCCCCCCAACCACCCCCCATTTCACCTACTAGTAACAGAGATGCATTGTGACTATACTGGTGTGTCAGAGGCAGAGCTGGGAAATTCTTGCAATTTATATTGAAGTTTGTGTCAGGTGTTTGCATCGGTGCAGCTCAAGTTGTCTGTCTGAGTGGTCTACCTGTGTCTCATTATACATGCTACTTTGGTCACTTGCATCCAAAAAGGTAGGATCATTTTATGACCTTACATGGCAAACACAAAAGTCTTCATTCCTATCAATACTGAAAGGATGGTTTCAGTCGGGTGGCAGCTCTATGTGACCTGCCACCATTCATACACAGAAAGGAACAGAGCTGTATTAATATGTGTATGTGCATGTCTGTTTGCAGAACGTCGGGGTGTTGTTTAAGGTCAGAGTTGTGGGAGGATCAGCATCCTATAGCTACCTTTCACCACAGGACAACAGGCCGCTGTATCATCCTGCAGTCGAAAGGTATCACACTCACAAAGACAAACGACACTATCTAGACAGTGAAAATAATACTTCATATTGAGCTTCATCCTGTGTTACACACATGAGGTTCTGTTACATAGGTTCATGTTGATCCATTTTTAAATGATCTGTATGTTGAGAGCCATAGTGCATTGGTGAGGTTCTGCTAGTGGTAGCACAGCCACACACACACACACACACACACACACACAAACCCTATGACTCAATAATTCCACAGGTTAAATTAATATTGTCTCTGAACTTGTATTTAGAAACATGGCAGAATGTTTCTCTATTGCACCAAAAACCCCTGCTTTACTCAGAAATTGCAGGATCTTGAGAGGATCACAGAAGAGATACAGCTATATTGGTTGACTGTAAGTCTTTTTATTTCCTGTGTGATGAAGTGCATTACAATTTCACCGTAGAGCAGAAGAGCTTTGTGTAAATCTCTGCCATTGTTCAGTTGAGCTATAGTAAAGGTCAGGCCCCCCCTCAGAGGATCTAGAAAATGAGTCACATCGAAAATATGGTCATCTGACTTCTAACAGACATTTTATAGCGCAGTGGTTCTCAACTGGTCTGGCTGCAGGACCCACTATCATCCCTGAATGACAAGCTGTGACCCAAAATGATCGAAGTTAAATTTCTCAAATTTATTTAATAAAAAGATGGTGTGTTTTGAACCTGAAATAATAAGGAGTATCCCAGTGTGCCAACACAGAAGACAAGTTTAACTGACCAGCAAGTGGTGATGCTAAATATAGAAATATTCCCTTCAGCACCAAATTGGGTACATTTTAACCAAAACTAAAAATGTGCGCCCAATAGTGCATTCAGTCACTTACACACTGAGGTTTTTGTTCTCAGTGTTGGTAAAACCATATCACATGTAGTCGGTGTCATACCGGAGTTTTGTCATGATGTAAATGTAAACTTTTGAAACATATTGCACATTAGATGTGTTTTTCAGTACTGAGTGTGGTGACGGCGGTTGGATAAACACTGCTTTTGAATCTGTTTGTCCTTGTCTTCATTGTTCTGTATCGTCTGCCTGACTGCAACAGTTCAAACTGAGTGTCCAGGCTGAGAATTGTCCATAATAATATTGTGTGCTTTTTTGAGGCAGTGGGAACTGTGTAGTTCGTCTAGAGTTTGAAGGGGGCAGCCGATGATCTTCTGAGCCTTTTGATGACAGTGTGCAGTGCTTTCCTGTGAGCCTCTGTGCAGCTGCTGTACTGCACACACATACAGTTTGTTCAAATGCTCTCAATGGAGCACCGATAGAAGGAAACCAGCAGACTCTGTGAGATGGTGTTCGTCCTCAGCAACTTCAGGAAGTGCAGTCTCCGCTGGGCCTTTTTCAGCAGCTCAGAGGTGTTTGTGCTCCAGGTCAGGCCCTCCTCGATGGGGACTCCCAGGAAGCAGAAGTCCACCACCCTCTCCACACAGTCCCCACTGATGTTCAGAGGCATAATGTCCTCACTTTTCCTCCTGAAGTCAATTATGACCTCCTTGGTTTTGGAGGTGTTGAGCAGCAGATTGTTCTCCCGACACCACACAGTCAGTCGTTCTACCTTGTCCCTGCAGGCGGTCTCATTCCCCCCAGAGATGAGTCCCACCACCCTGGTGTTGTCTGCAAATCTGACGATGGTGTTACTGTGGTGGATGTAGAGGGTGTAGAGTAGGGGGCGTAGGTTGAGGGCCATGGATGTGGGAGGGCCCACTCTCACCCTCCTGAAACTCCTGATCCACATGCAGGTAGCATGTGGGAGACCCAGGTCCGCCAGTCTGTCCACCAGTCTGTGGCTGAGGATGGTATTAAAGGCGGAGCTGTAATCCACAAAAAGCAGCCGTACGTAGCCCCCCTGCTGCTCCAGGTGGGACAGTGCTGCATGGAGCTACGGCATCTTCCGTGGATCTGTTCACCCTGTAAGCAAACTGGTGTGGGTCAAAGGTTGGTGGTAGGAATGATCTGATGTGACCCCGTACCAGTTTTTCAAAGCACTTCATCACCGCTGGGGTGAGTGCAGCTGGCTGGAAGTCACTGAGACTGGTGATGTGGGGTTTCTTGGGCGGTGGGACTATGGTGGAGGATTTCAGGCAGGGTAGTCTCAGTTTTTGTAGCTGGTTTACCACCTACAAAGCCACCAACAAAGGCCTGTCCAAAAATCAATATCCTTTTACGTTCATGCTCTTTTTGGAATATTTTCTCCTCTTTTTCTTGCCATTGCACAGAAGTGCTCTTAAAAGCTTCACATTTCCCCAAGAAAAAGAGCAATTCTGCCACCCCTGTTGTTGAGTCAAAGTGGTTCAAACCATTTGAGGCAGGCAGTCATACAAGGCAAAGTGAACACCTTACTGTGAATGAGGTAATTATAATACAATATTTATTAAAGGCTTCCATTTGACCCAGCAGAAATGAAATGTACAGGGTTTAGCAGAATCTCACTGAAAAGAATTAGATGAAAGAAACAGATGAAGTGTGATTAGAGGAACTTTACCAGGAGCTTTAGCTTTACCCAAGCTTTTGAAAAACCTCGGCCCATTTCCACTGACATTACGCAGGAAATAATCTTTTCCTCAACCCCAAACTTCCCCTGGAAAAAGTTCTTAGTGGGGTATTCGGACTTTTAGACTCCCAGTGTGTTGAAGAAAACACACGTTGTTCCACACTAATGTTCACCCACAATTGTTTATAAGACAGTGTGTGGCTGCAAAGTTGTTTATTCTATTTCTACAAGCTGCACTGGGTCTGTTTGCTGAATACACTTTTTTGAGTGATTAAAGCTGGTTTTTTGATGGCAGATAGATGATTGCAGTGCACTTGAGCTGAATACGCTGTAATGTGCTACACTCAGAGAGCCTAGACCTTTGTCGAATGTATGCTGAATACATACAAAACAAGTTTCAGCAGGACTTCCAGAACTTCAAGGTATAGTGGAAACGCAAATCACACAGATTAACAGGAATGGTTTCACCTAGGTAAATAAGTTCCTGGTAATTAAAGTACCTGAGAAGGTTGGGAGAAAGGGGGCTATATTGTTGTTCTAGAGCAGTGGTTCTTAACCTTGTTGGAGGTACTGAACCCCACTGGTTTCATATGCGCATTCACCGAACCCTTCTTTATTAAAAAATACAATATGATTTTTTTCAAATTCAAGACACCGGCATATGTTTTACTGGTGCACAAAATGAACCGTGCATTAACATCACTGTGCTCAAAGAACAAAACCAATACAGTGCATGAACTTACAACAAATTACATACCTTTTCACAAAGACATGACCTTTTTTAGTACAACCACACTGAAATGGTTTTAATTTGTAACCTTATGTGTTCCAATAATGAACTTATTGTATTTATGCTATTTATCATTTTAACATTTTAACACACACCCATCACCTAATTTCCATCAGGCTACAATAATAATGAATATTTACTGCAAATCAGTGTGACTTCTGCTGTCGTGTATATGTACAGGGGTTGGACAAAATAATGGAAACACCTTCACCTCAAGATGATAATGCCCCAATCCATACAGCTAGAATTGTTAAAGAATGGCATGAGGAACATTCCTAATGAAGTTGAGCATCTCGTATGGCCGGCACAGTCCCCAGACCTCAACATTATTGAGCATTTATGGTCAGTTTTAGAGATTCAAGTAAGACGTCGATTTCCACCGCCATTGTCTCTAAAAGAGTGGAGGGTATTCTAACTGAAGAATGGCTTAAAATTCCTTTGGAAACGATTCACAAGTTGTATGAATCAATACCTCGGAGAATTGAGGCTGTAATTGCCGCAAAAGGCGGACCTACACCATATTAAATTATATTTTGTTGATTTTTTAAGCTGTTTCCATTATTTTGTCCAACCCCTGTATGTGTAGGCCGTCAGGTCAACCTGGTTTTCATTTCATCTCGCTCCGAACTTTCCGAACCACGCAATTTTGACATAAAAAAAGATAATTGCATGTAGTGTATAAAAAAAAAGTTCTCGTTATACTCCTTCAGTATTTTTGTGATCGTTGTTTTATTACGGCACTAGCTCGGCTTTAGCGTAATACGATTTCTCCATCCGCCACGGTGCGTCGGTCGTCACATGATTGTAACTGACCAGTGCGGTGACCGAAAAATGTAAACAAATGCCACACATGGCTGCCTCCATGGTTAACAGGAAGTAGCAAAAGTCATAACAACGATGTGGAAAATACTCAAATAATTCATCGTCAGACGAGTGGAAGAGATTATAAACACTTCCGGATGTGTTGTAGTGCTATAAGCAACAACAATACACCGCGTATATTGGATGTCAATCAGAGAAAGAGTCTCCGAAGCCGTTTATTTACACAGACCTAGCCCGATACACACACCCGACTAATGAGTCGAGTGTGTGTCTTGACCTCCGCCGAACCGCTGAGACTGACTCACCGAACCCCTAGGGTTCGATCGAACCCAGGTTAAGAACCACTGTTCTAGAGCAATAATAAAAAATTCAACCCTATGTCTTCATGGAGGTGGGAGGAGAATGGTGAGAAAAAAAATGCAGATTTTTAAACATTTATTGATTTTTCTGGGCATTTTCAGCAATATTGATGTTTCATATGATTTAAAAAATAAAAAAAAAAAACAGATCTAAGTGTTTTATGGAAAGTATTTGCGCCATAAACCATACATTTTCAAAATTCCTTTCTTATGGAATTTTCCTATGGATGCAGAGGTACCTTGAAACTTACGCAAACAACTTTAAAAAAGATATGTATGGGGTGAAAAATGAAATTAGATAAGAATTTAAAGTATTGCAGGTGCATTTTTCATGTGAAGACTTAAAAAAACAGAAATTAGAAGAATATATGAGACAGAAATAGAACTCCTAACAGGGACTGGTATTTCTATTTCTTAAATATAGTAGCTGTAAGCTGGCTGGTCGAGAAAAAGTTGAAGAAGCAGTGTGAGTTGATCTCCTGTGTTGCTCGGCGTTCACAGACAATAAGGTCAGGTCTAAAATTCCTCGGATTCAGCCTGCACCTTTTCCATTTTTAATCTGCTCGGTGTATTGTGGTTAGTTAAGGAGAGTGTGTTGTGTAGAGATTCTATGTTTTGTTTCTTGAAATTAAGAAATCAAATTATTAAAAATATACTATCAACTTCCTCTTATTTTTCTGTTTGAGACTCCACTCATCTCAGATCAAATGGATCCATATAAATAGATCACACACAAACAATATAATCAGATTTCGAGGAGTCCACTAGCCTCATAACAAGCTCCTTTTCTAAGATGCCGAGTGATTCTAAATAAGTGAATCAACTTTTGTGGAGAGACTGGTGAAGAATGAATGGATGCCTTGATTGTCCTGCCTTCTGTAGTGGTCCTTGGAAAAATGCAGGGGGCGTGTCCTGTAGTGAAATGAATGTTGAAAGAGAACCACAGGAGACAGGGAGAAACCATCATTTCAATACTCATAAATGAAACTGAGTAGAAAGTAGATGAATTATGGAGAGATGGGTGGATTACAGAGTTGCTTAAAAAATACTGAGATCTGTCTTAAAATTGTGTGATCATTTTCAGTGTAAAAAAAATCTCACCGTCGTAAAAATGTTCATGCTGGACAGTAACAAGACAAGACGTACTGTCAGGTCCATACGCATTCGGACAGGGACACTTTAGTTTTAGTGCTCGTAGTAATGAAGATGTGATCGAAGTGCGGACCCAGAACGTGGTTGTAATTCCTAAGTTTATGTTTTTGCAGTATTTTTGTTAAACCTTTTGAGCTAAATCTGAAGGTCCACACTTTAAGCACATCTTGATTGTTTCATTGTTTCAAAGGCAAAACTACAAAATGTGTGTTGCTGTCCACATACTTTTAGATTCAACTTTGAATGCAGACTGAAAGTATTGATAGTGAGAAACATGATATATTTAGGCCTGTCAGTCATCTCTAATGTGCCTCAATCCAGAGTACAGATACTGTGAAATCAAAGAGATCTAACCCTTTCATGCATTGTGGTCACTACAGTGGACAGCTATTCTACAGCTGTTCTCTTGTACAGGGTGAGTCAGAAAAAACGCTCTTTCCATTTAAAGAAATTGTACTGCTAAAACGGAAACACTGATTTTTCTTTTGACCATACAGTCATATTGATGTGGTTATTGAGCATGTCTGGTGATGTAGTCATAGATTTATTGCATTGCATAAGAGAGAGAAGGTCCATTGTTTATTGGGCATTGAAATACCTACCAACACAATGTATGCCACAGTGAACAAACTTGAAATTGACAACAATTACAGGAGTCGGGGCTTTGCTTTCACACTCAGGACATAGGCCTACATGACAGTGCCCAGGGAGTTTTCATCATGGCAAGACCACAGCGATTGCAGGTATTATTTCCTCATTGAGTTGTCTGTTTGGGTCAGGAGAGAGAGTGGCCACCTAGATCCCCGGACTTGACCCCCCTTGATTTTTTTCTTGTGGGGGTATCTTAAAACCGTGTGTATCAGACTGTTCCACAAACTCTTCAGGAACTCCGAAATCGTATCACGGCTGAAATCCAAGCCCTACGACGAACACGAATGGCGAGAAGAGCTGTGTTAGAGATGCGACAACGAGCACAGATTTGCATCAATCTGAATGGTAGCCAGGTTGAAGGTCGTGCCGGACGACTTCGTTGAGACAAAACATTTTGATGGCGAGTAAACATGCTGTAATGGTTGACAATTTCAATTTCATTCACAGTGGCATAAACTGTGTTGGCAGATATTTCGGTGCACAATAAAACAATGGACATTCCCTCTGTTATGCTATGCCATAAATCAATGATTCAGTCGCCAGACATGCTCAATAACCATATCAATATGACTGTATGATCAAAAGAAAAATAAGCATTTCCATTTCAGTGGTACAATTTCTTTAAATAAAAAGAGCGTTTTTTCTGACTCACCCTGTATATCCATGGACTTTGTTTTAGTTCCGTATCTGCAAACACATTGGATGTTTATGTATCATCCCATACACTGCAATTGATAACATTACTGTAACTTTGCTGTTCTTTATAAACCTGATCTAACATGTTTGAGTGTGAATCCATTGCTTGTTACTGTTATTAGAATGTAATTAGCAACAATTTTTTTTTTTTTTTGCATATTATCTCCATGAAATGAGTAATGACTAATATTAAAGTATGTTAAAGTGTGAGAAAACATGAGAGTAGCAGCAATAAAATGTTCTTATTTCATAGTTTTCACACAGTATACAGGGTGGGGAAGCAAAATTTACAATATTTTGAGGCAGGGACTGAAAGACAGTGTATGACCAATTAGTTTATTGAAAGTCATGAGAATTTATTTGCCACAAGAAAATTTACATAATAGAAAATGATTTATTCTGTGTGTCCTTCTTTCTCAATAACTGCCTTCACACGCTTCCTGAAACTTGCGCAAGTGTTCCTGAAATATTCGGGTGACAACTTCTCCCATTCTTCTTTAATAGTATCTTCCAGACTTTCTCGTAATAGTTTTGCTCATAGTCATTCTCTTCTTTACATTATAAACAGTCTTTATGGACACTCCAGCTGTTTTTGAAATCTCCTTTGGTGTGACGAGTGCATTCAGCAAATCACACACTCTTTGACGTTTGCTTTCCTGATTACTCATATGGGCAAAAGTTTCTGAAAAGGTATGGATAATAGTGTTAGGTATGATTATGACATCAACATATGTTTGGTTTCAAAACAATTGACGTAGTGCCTGCTGAGAAAAAACAACTAAATGTTCATTGTAAATTTTGCTTCCCCACTCTGTATATCAGTAAATACTTGTTTTTTGGGTTTTTTTTTTTTTTTGCTTTCTTTGGTGTCAAGTTTAGTGGATGTTTTTGCAACTCTATGGAAAATAGCTTCATAAAAAAAATGCCTAAAGAGGAATAAAAACGCTCAGGAAAAAAATCTTAATTAAGGTTCTCATAATTCGTGCATGAAAGGGTTAATTTTGACATATCTGAAACATTTGCCATGAGTGATCCATGTTCCCTGAGCATAAACAAAACTTCTACTCTTAGCATTCAGTAAGTCTTACATTTTATTTGGCCTCTGTCATTACAGTGCGGCTGGTGAATACAGACGCTCCAGACCCAGCTGCTCCGCAATTTCTCTGCAGCTCCATCTTAATGTTAATCTGCATTTTAATAGATGATCTGAAACCAGGCGTCTGACGTGCCACACAGGTGTTGTCGCAGTGTATGAATATGACGTATACTACATCATAGCAACACAGATTTCAGCCTCCCCAGGAGATGACACTGTTCTTTGCACAACATTAGGTAAAAAAGAATAAAAACTGCATGTGTTTACATATAAAAGGTGAGTCAGCTGCTTTCTTTTCTCTGTGTTGTAGGGCTCTGAAGTTCTGTGGCCCTGGTGGACCTCCCCATGTCAAACTTGTCATTGAGTGGGATCATAAGACAAAAGAATGGTAAGCACTGTTAACTGACACTTCTACTATGTACATGTAGACAAAAGGAACTTTAGAATGACACATACTATTCATTTTACAGACTAATCTTCTCCTGAATACATTTGATTATTCTATGTTTTCCTCCTTTGTATTGCATAAAATCATTCTGTAAATAAAAGCTGTTTGTGTGTATGTTTGTGTGGGCAACAGTCTGTTTGGGAGCATTCAGGAAGAGGTGGTCAAGGACGCAGAGAGTGTGAGGAACCAGCAGCAGCAGCATCTGCAGCAACACAGCTGTACCCTGGATGAGTGCTTCCAGCTGTATACCAAAGAAGAACAGGTGAGACTGAAGGCAGCTTTCAACAATAAACAATCAACTTTTTTTTTTCATCATTTGTATTGTTTTTCATTATTTCTACACAACGCTTGTAGGGATATACAGGGTGGGGAAGCAAAATTTACAATATTTTGAGGCAGGGATTGAAAGACAGTGTATGACCAATTAGTTTATTGAAAGTCATGAGAATTTATTTGCCACAAGAAAATGTACATAATAGAAAATGTTTTTATTCTATGTGTCCTCCTTCTTTCTCAATAACTGCCTTCACATGCTTCCTGAAACTTGCGCAAGTGTTCCTCAATATTCGGGTGACAACTTCTCCCATTCTTCTTTAATAGTATCTTCCAGACTTTCTCGTAATAGTTTTGCTCATAGTCATTCTCTTCTTTCCATTATAAACAGTCTTTATGGACACTCCAACTATTTTTGAAATCTCCTTTGGTGTGACGAGTGCATTCAGCAAATCACACACTCTTTGACGTTTGCTTTGCTGATTACTCATATGGGCAAAAGTTTCTGAAAAGGTATGGATAATAGTGTTAGGTATGATTATGATATCAATATATGTTTGGTTTCAAAACAATTGGCGTAGTGCCTGCTGAGAAAAAACAACTAAATGTTCAATGTAAATTTTGCTTCCCCACCCTGTACACATGCTGTAAATCCAAATAACCACAGCATCAGCTAAAATCTCAGCAGAACCATTTTTTTGTAAAACAACACAACTCAAACAACACCCACTGAAATATTTAGAACAAATTAACAGTCTGAGAGCAGCATATGTTGTGAAAAATTTCATAAAACAACAGACCAATGCGACCAACTTTGCAATGCTGAGCTAACATGAAGCAGATTCGAAGGTAATTATGGATTTTGCCCACTGATGCAAACATATAGCAAAAACCATGATATTACCTACGTTGGCCCAGAGGGGGAATAGCCCAACAAATTATCTACTATAAGAAAAAAAAAAGGAGATTGTGATTTATTTAAAAAGAAGTGTCTGGAAAAATAAATGTACCCCTTAAATAAAAATACACTTACATAAAAAAAACCTATCTCCTAAAAAAAAAAAAGACTTTTAAGAAAAAAATGTATTTGTACAAAAAAATAAATTAAACTTGTATGATTTTTGTTTGAATAAGATAATCTCCTTAAAAAAATACTTCTACAAAAAATGTCTCAAAATAAAATTGAGCAACATCAAAAATTAGACATTTATTCAAAAAAAGACTGTTTGAAAATATAAAACTTCATATGCCTTAAAAAGGAAAACCTCTTCACTTTTTAAATAAGGATCATTAAAAAAAAGAAAAAAAAAAAAAGCACTTCCTGTGGAGCTCCGTTATCATGGCATTACCCATTTAAACAATTAAATAAGGTTCCCATGTCTGCTTAAGGTTAAGGTCCACCACAGTGCACACAAAATGATCCTTCTTTACACAACTGTTCACCACAGAGAACTCTTCTTTATCTCCACACAATAGACAGTTGTCCTTCTTGAGCTAGCGTTAGTTAGCCGTTTGAGTTGAGAAGGTGTCTACTGCAATAATTGGCGATGCCATGATAATGGAGCTCCACAGGAAGCTGCACTCAGGAGTACATGTATTTTTCAGATACTTCTTTTTAAATAAATCATAATACACAAGTAAAAGACGTAAAGTAAAAAGAGAAAATTTGATAGAGAAAGTTGTATGAAGTTTCATTGAACATAGAAACTAAAAGAAGTTCTTCAAAGTTGAGTTAAGGGATTTGTGGTGAAAAAATTTGTGGTCCTTGGATTAACAATGGTATTTCTCAGAAGCCCATTGTAAAATGGACCCAATTGGGCCTTCAACATAGAAATACACATGCTAATGACATCTTTCTGGCAAAGCTTTTAGTGAGGATTATATAATATATTATCAAATTATATATTATCAGAAAGTCTATTGTATACAAGAAGCCAGTTTTGTCAAAATTTGTTGACAAGACAGTCTATGTGGTTAGTGAAATGAGTGGTTCATCTCTTCAGGTGCTAAAATACTTAAATTCATCTCAGTTAAATCCACCTCATTTTTTGGTGTGTTGTCTTCCCAGTCTCTGTTACAAAAGAACACAAAAAACTTAATAGATTTGTCTCAGTCTCAGTTCGTAAGATACCTGAAAATGTTTGATTTTTGATTATGGGTTCTAAAGGCCATACATGATCATCTAAAAGACTGCTTTTTTTTCTTGTTTGATTATCTGCTTTGGGTCTGTTGGATTGATTATTGATTGTTTTTGTTTTCAACCATCCATATTATTTCTCTACCATTAAACTCACTGAACAAACCAAAAGAACAAAAATAAATATCACAGAATGAAGCACTGATTACAAATATTGTATTGTTTTTGCTCTCTTCTGCATAGTTTTATATGAATGAAGCATCTGCTATCAGCTAATCCATTGTTTTGTGTTACACTGAAATGATTCCAACTAGAAACAAGTGGTCCCAGGGCTTAACATGTCAGAGTCACAGAGTTTCATTTTCTACCCTCTAAGTGACTTTTCAGGTTTCCACTGTGCTGTTTTGTAGCTTAAAGCTGCAGGCACCTAAATGACAGGGAACCCCCCCTCCCCTTCCACTCCTACAAGTGTTTTCATGCCCAGCTTGGATGGATGGATGGATGGAATAATATTATAGTATAGCACTCTCTGTTTTGTACAAATATGAACCTCAGTTTTAAATATTTACTAACTCAGGAGAGGTGATACCACACTACTGTACTGAAAAACAGCTTTATATTCCAAATGTCATTTTATTTTTGACAGTGTAGTGAATAATGTCAGGGTGGGGGAGCTGAAGTTGATATGGCACCAGTTGCTGTGCACAAGTTGTGTGCAAGTCGTTATGGTGTTGATACAAACCATTAAAAAATATTTCATTCCATTTTTAGCTTACCGGCCGATAGGCTGTAAGCTATTGTCGTCATGCGGCGTCTGTCATCGTCTGTCGTCGTCTGTCGTCTGTCGTCCGTTACATAACTTTCAGTCGTCTTCTTCAATTCTATTTATCAATTCTTCTTCTACAATTCCAGTTGACTTCAAACTTGGTATACAGCTTCTTTATGATGATGTCAACAAAACTTTCTGAAATTAGTTGGATCTGGCTCTGATTCTGGATTTGGTGCGACTTTGAAAAATTTCCCCATTATAAGAGATAGGAAGTGCCGGTAAGCTACAGGGTCATTGGTCCTATTTTTTTGTAGTGTTATGGGACATGGAATTACATATTGATTTCGGCAGTTATGTGCTGTATTTATTCATCAATTTTAATGCACTGTTTCCACCATATAAATAAAAATAAGTAAATGGAAAAGATGATTTGTTTTGAGTTGTATCTCATCCTTTTCCATTTACATCCATGACTGACTGGAATCTTGTGGACATTTTCTTCTGTTAAAATATTGTATAAAATTACAAATTCAGTCAAGATGTGTCTAATCTGTACTTATTCTAGGTATAGGAATTGGACATACTTACATACTGCTATACAAGGCCATAATGTCACCAGAGCACACTTGATTACAGGAGAAGAAAGTATGTGTTTCCTAGATAACATCTTCCCAACATATCATTAGTAGATCCTAACAGTGACGGACGGAAACTCTCTCTTTTCTTTCTCTCTCCCAGGGGATGTCTATAGTTATTTCCGTATTCAGGAAATTGTATTTTAGTCATTCGTTCAGTTGAGCGGCAGAGGGTGATGTCACCAATTACCGAAACTCAAAATTGTAAAACAGCATTTCACTGCACTCAGAGGGGTGTAAAGCCTGCAACATATTTCATTTCACACATTACTAAACCAATTTTAGGATTTTGTGTTTACAGAAGCGAACATAAAAGATGAAAACAGGCAAAAGAGTCCCTGGAGCCTTGTGCGTACCCATAGCAGTAGCGGATGTTATTTTGTGGCTGCAATCACAACAGTGGTCTATGTTGTCATTTGATGCTTTTGATTGTGGTTAAGTATGACAAGCTCATCTCTTGTAAAGCATTTAGTAGAAAAATACAAAACCAATCTCCCATTCTGTGAACTCCTGGGGACCTAGAGTTTTTGAAGATGACTAAAAAGGATTAAAAAAAATAGGAATAAATACCATTATTCTGTTACTCTCATTGACTCTACAAAAGAAGGATATGAAATACAAAATATCCTTCATTTTATTTAATGATTTCTCAGGTATGATTAGAATTTCAAAGAAAAGCACTGACTAGTTGCAACCTTGCAGGAATGTAGTGATGACAGACTTGAATACTTTTTTTGAACAACTTCTCCACAAGGGCAGAACATGTCACATAGTATGATGAAATCGCTACAAATATACACATAGTTTTTACATTAACTTGTTTGACTGATTGGTTGACAGCTTGCCCCAGATGACGCCTGGAAGTGCCCCCACTGTAAGCAGCTTCAGCAGGGTATGGTGAAGATGAGTCTGTGGACGCTTCCTGACATACTCATCCTTCATCTCAAGCGCTTCCGACAGGTAGGCAACCTTTAAATAGGCTGTGAAGCCAAATGCTGTCATTACAGGGGTTTGTTCATTTTTTTCACTATTTAAATGTGTTTCAGTATTGGGCAGCGATGACTAAATAACTTCCCCCTGGAGCCTACAGGTGGATGCTGGGGTAGTGGAGGGAGCTTGAAGAGCTGAAAGTGGTGATGCAGTAGAGGGTTAGAGTGTTCAGAGGGAGAAGTGGGAAAAATCACATACTCTAAATACGACGCCAAATTAACGGGTGTGTGATAGATATAGATGTAGCAGCAGACACTAGGTGTCCAGCTTAATCAAGCTCACGGGTATCACTTTGTTAACCCTTAGGGGTCTGAGGCTATTTTGGCCGTTTTTGAGTACTTTTGATTTTGCCTTTATATACTATATAAAGAAATGTTTATCATACCCATGTTTGGTATCTTTTTTTCAGCACAACATCAACTATCTCATCTGCCTGTTATTTTTTCACTTGAACCTACTATATTAATGCAGAAGACCAAAAAACAAATCCAATTTGAAAAATTTTTATAATTAATTGCATAAATAAAACAAAGATGCTTAACAAACCTTTTTCAAAGACTTTAACCCTTTCATGCATGAATTATGAGAACCTTAATCAAGATTTTTTTTTTTTTTCCTGAGTGTTTTATTCATTTTTAGGCATTGAAAAAAAATATAATTTGATTGATTTTTTTTTTTATGAACCTATTCTTCATGGAGTTTCAAAAATGTCCACTCAGCTGGACACCATGCGTATCATTTTAGAAGTAAAGAGACATGCATTTACTGATATACAGTGGGAAAACTATGAAGTAAAAACACTTTTAATGCTGCTAATCTGACATTTTCTCACATTTTAACATACCTGCATGGAGATAATATGCAAAAAAAAAAAAACTTTTTGTTTAAAAAAACAGAAAACAAAACTGTTAACTACAGTCTATTAACAATTGCCAATTTTTTTTTATACTCAAACATGTTAGTGCAGATCAGGTTTATGTAGAACAGCAAAGTTACAGTAATGGTATGAATTTCAGTGTATAGGATGGTGCATTAGTGTCCACTGTGTGGGCTGATATGGAACTAAAACAACAAAACCCATGAATATACAAGAGAACACCTTTGAACAGCTGTCCAGTGGAGTGAACACTGTGCATGAAAGGGTTAAAAGTGAATATTGGTTCCAAATATTAGATATATAAAATTAAAACTGTAATAAATTAAAACTATACTCACATATTTGACATAAAAGCATATCTTTACATAGGCGTTTTCTCCGGTTTTCTCTCAGGTGGGGGTCATTCTCACCCTTACCTGTAATGCTAATGCAGTCTGTGGATTAGAATCCGCAGATTCAGCCATTTTTTTTTCCGTTTTGAAAATGGACAAAAAATGACAGATATGGTCAGAAATATAACACCCCCTTCCGTATTTACTTCCGTTCATACTTTTATTCATGTTTGTTTGCTCCGAGTTCAAATCATCGTATCTCCAGTTGTGTTTGCTCTATCAACATCAAATAAAAAGTGGGAGAGTGTTTCAAGTCTGCACTTTTGAATGCAGTTGTCCCCAGTGGTCTATGTGACCGACTTCCAATGCTACAATGTGTTGAATATGTCATGTGATTCAGTTACGGGGCTGTGAGCGTGGACCCCTAAGGGTTAATGTTGAGCTTTTGATGTGGTGCTCTAAGTAACAAAGCTTATCAACAGTGAATCAAATAAATACAATTATTAGTGTTAGTGAACACATACACCAAGACTAAGTCATGAATGAGACCATGGAGACCAAGACTAGAAATGCAGCAAGAATAGTATGATGTGACTGAACTAGGTAATTTTCTTGCTTTAATGCAAGGCAAAGAAATCATCCATCCATCCATCCATCCATCCATCCATCCTACCCTATGTCTAACCCATAAAGACCCAGTGCTTCTTTTGTGGCAGCACCAAAACCTATTTTTGTCTCTATTTAAGATTTCTTAAGGCAGGGTTGCTCAACCTTTTTTGAACGAAGCCCCACTAACAGCATCATGAGCCAATGCCCCCCCCCCCAAAAAACGCCAGAAAAAAAGAATTCTACACGTAATGCAACAGATCTGCGATGTGCTAGACGACATGCCCACCCCACACCCGCATGCATGTACAATGGTGTCACTTGCAAACCCCCCCACCCCGGTTGAGAACCACAGTTTTAAGGAATTTAGCATGCTTTGCTCTAATATTATCCTCTGCATATTGCATTCTTCAGTGTTAACCATGTATTTTCCTATATTTAATTCACTGTAAATGTTCAGAAAAGCACAGAGTAAATGCAAAGGTTATTATATCAAAGCAGAAAATTTTTTTTAAAAATATGACTTTTTTCTGTCATTAATTGAACGTGAAAACAAGCATCTCCAACCACATCATTCATCAAACTACTTGGGTTTTACTGGTGAATCAGTGTTGCAGAAGATGACAGTGTTTCCATGTTCACTATGGAGCCTCTGAACATCCAAATGGGTCATATCTGCTGACCATGAAAAGATGACAAACTGTATTTTACCAGAGTTATTTACATGGATTGACAGGATTGATGTTTCAACAGTTGTTAAACATCTTAGATCAGTAGATGGTTTTGTTTGCCAGTGGCTGTTTGGGTCTCTGAGGGTTAAGAGAGAGTCCAGCCACCCTGCAGAGGGACCTTATTTCCACTGCTTCTGTCCACATGTTCTTTAGGTCATTACTGAGGAAGAATAATAACATACCTACAGCCCTTTGATCAAATCACTTCTTTTATTGGTATAGATCTACCCCTGCTGATTTCCTTGATACATCTCTTCAGACTGTCTGGCTTTTTGTTGAAGTTCAGGTCTTTGATGATGGACTTGTGGGTTGATCTCCCGCTCCATCCCTTTATAAATAATCTGTGTAGTGATATTGTGTATTTTTCTTATTTTCCGTAGGTTGACAAAAGCAAATAAAATATTTGACAGATAACCTTTTCTAATCACATGTTCTATGTTTTTGATCAGTCTAAAAATGAAGTCTGAGAACAAAGACACAGGTTGATGCATTTTGAGAGAAAATAAAAGGGTGTGAGGAAAATGTAAAAGTCAAGTCATGTTGTAGCAATGATGTTGCAAGACCAGCCTAGTTAGATGGATATTTTTACTGGAAAATAGGTGTTGTAAAAGTCCTCCACTTGAATCAGACTGTCACCTTTATTACATTTTTGAGTACAATGATGTAGTGTGATATCCACCTTGATAAAACATACCATCCAGTTCTCTTTTATAAAAAAGGGACCTTTAGCGCTAACATCCCTGGCCTCTGTCTTTTTATTTATGAAGTGTCCATCATACTTAACAGCTTCCAGTATTTTATGAATCCCATCAAGCCTCTGCCACTTTGTAATAACATTAACCTCACAAAGAGAAGCTAAATGGGAGTGAGAAGTATTTGACAGAGCATTTCAATTCAATTCAATTCAATTCAATTCAACTTTATTTGTATAGCCCAATATCACAACAAGGTTATCTCAAAGGGCTTTACAGAGTCAGTTGGAGTAAACAACAGTCAAATAAACAGCAAGAAAGTGAGTAGTGTCCAGGGCATCCCCCGTCCTTAGACCCTCCTTCTCGGCAAGGAAAAACTCAAAACCCAGAGGGAAAAGGGAGAAACCTCGGGGAGAACCACAGTGAAGGAGAGATCCACTCCCATGGACGGACAGGCTATAGATGCACCAGGACTGATGGACGTCCATTTGCAGATGTAGTTCTAGTCTGCAAGGATGCAGTAGGGTGGACACATGGGGGGTCCATCCCGCTGGATGAGACAGGCAGGAGCGAGGAGGCCCATCCACAGTGGTGAGGCTGAGGACGTCCATCCAGACAGGTGGGGGAGGGGGTCAGGACACAGGACAGGGCAGGACACAGATGGGTCAGCGCAGATCCTGTCATCATTGGCTCCCAAGCGGTTACAACTGAAAAAGTAGCCACTCCCCGGAGGGGAGTGGGGAAAGGGGACACCAGGTGAATAGTACTGCACAAACTAAGTTGGCTAAATATTAAAAATATAAGTGCAGACCAGAATGGTACGTAGAAGCAGAGACAGGAGATAGGACTCAGTGCCTGTACTTCCCCCAGCATTCTTGCTCCTAGGGCAGCTTAGACTGAACTGTGGGTTCAGTCTGGTTTGAACTAGCCTGACCATAAGCTTTTTCAAATAGGAATGTTTTTAGCCTGACCTTAAATGTAGAGACTGTGTCGGCCTCTTTAATGTTAACTGGAAGCTGATTCCATAAAACAGGAGCTTGGTAACTAAAGGCTCTAGCTCCTACTGTACTTTACAGACCCTGGGAACTACCAGTAGACCAGCATTCAGAGAACGAAGGGTTCTGTTGGGATGGTATGGCACCAGAGCATCTCTGAGATAGGAGGGGCCCATACCATTAATGGTCTTGTATGTGAGGAGGAGGATTTTGAATCTAATTCTAAACTCAATTGGAAGCCAGTGAAGGGCTTGGAGCACAGGGGTGATGTGGTCTCTTCTATTTGTTCCTGTTAGTAGTCTCGCTGCCGCGTTCTGAACCAGTTGAAAACTTTTTAGAGAGCTTTTAGGACATGCTACGAGAAGGGAGTTGCAGTAATCTAATCTAGATGTAACAAACGCATGAACTAATTTTTCTGCATCATTTTTAGAAAGAATATTTCTAATTTTGGCTATGTTGCGCAGGTGGAAGAAGGCGGTTCTGCAGGCTTGGTTAATATGTGGTTTAAATGATAGATCTGGGTCAAATAGAACTCCTAGGTTTCTAACTGTGGCGCTGGAGGCTACACCCACATTGTCCAGAGTGACTATCTGGTCAGTTAGGGAGTCTCTCGCATTTTTAGGGCCTATTATAATGACCTCTGTTTTTTCAGGGTTAATTAAAAGATAATTAGCGCTCATCCAGGTTTAATGTCATGGACACAGGAACTTAGTTTATCTACTTGTCTGGTCTGATCAGGTTTAATCGATAAATACAGTTGTGTATCGTCTGCGTAACAGTGGAAATTAATGCCATGTTTTCTAATAATGTTACCTAAAGGCAGCATGTATAGTGTAAACAAAATGGGCCCGAGGACCGACCCTTGTGGCACGCCACAACTAACTCTGGAATATGTTGATGATTGTTGGTTTACATTAACAAACTGGTACCAATTAGATAAATAGGATTTAAACCAGCAGAGGGCTGCTCCTCTAATGCCTATGTCCCATTCTAATCTCTGCAGTAAGATACTGTGGTCGATAGTGTCAAAAGCTGCACTCAGGTCCAATAAGACCAGGATCGAGACCAAACCATCGTCAGCAGCTAATAACAAGTCATTAGTTACTTTGACTAACGCAGTTTCAGTGCTATGATGAGCACGAAAGCCAGACTGGAAGTGTTCAAATAGACTATTGTCCTGTAAATGCTGACACAGCTGTTTAACTACCACTCTTTCAAGAACTTTTGAGAGGAAGGGTAAATTAGATATAGGTCTGTAATTGACCAGGATGTCGGGATCTAGAGTAGGTTTTTTCAGAAGTGGTTTAATAACTGCAAATTTAAAAGATTGTGGCACGTAGCCAGTAACTAGTGAGGTATTAATTATAGTTAGAATTGTGTCAATAGTTAGGGGCAGAGTCTCTTTGAAAAGTTTGGTTGGGATTGGGTCTAAGAGGCAGGTCGATGGTTTGGAGGACATAATGATAGATGCTACGTCAGCTCCATCTACAGTAGTGAAATTATCTAACATTGTAGGGGGGTTTAGAAGAGATTCTAGGTTTGCAGCCTGTGCTTTGTCAGACCTAATATTTGGAGGTAGTTCATCTATTTTGTTCCTAATAGTTGAGATTTTATCGTTAAAGAATTGTAGGAAGTCATCACAGCTGAGAGTAAGTGGGATATAGGGTTCTACTGAGCTGTGACTGTTTGTCAGCCTGGCTACAGTGCTGAACAGGAATCTAGGGTTATTCTTGTTTTTCTCAATTAAGGATGAGTAGTATCTAGTTTTAGCCTTACGCAGGGCCTGCTTATAGGCCAATAAGCTGTTTTTCCAGGCACTAAAAGAATGCTCTCAGCTGGAACGGCGCCATAGCCTCTCTAATGTACGTGCTGCTTGTTTAAAGGAACGTGTTTCGGCATTATACCAAGGAGAAGCTGGCCTTGGCTTAACAATCCTTGGCTTGAGGGGGGCAACTACATCCAGAGCAGTCTGTAGTGTGAGCATGGCACTATCGACAAACTCATCACATGCAGTAGGACTAGATATGTTCTCTACAGAATCAGACAACAGGGAATATTGGCTGAATTATCTCTTTATACCTTGAGACAGAACGATCACATAATGTCCTTTTCATCTGAGCTTTAATCACAGGTGTAGACTTATCCTCAAGCACAAACTGAAAGGTAATTAAAAAGTGGTCTGAGAGTAAGGGGTTATGGGGGAGGACAACAAGGTCACTAATCTCAATACCATATGTTAAGATCAGATCCAGGGTGTGCTTGTGACGGTGAGTTGGTTTATTTACATTTTGAACAAAGCCAATCCCATCTAATAGGCCACTGAAAGCTCCACTAAAAGAGTCACTGTCATTATCAACATGAATGTTAAAGTCCCCAACTATTAAAATCCTATCCCAGTTTAACACTACAGTGGATAAAAAGTCAAAGAATTCTGATAAAAACTGAGTAAGGACCAGGAGGGCGATAGACCACTACAAATAGAACTGTTCTTTTGTTTTTCCAATTGGGATCAGTAATTGACAGAAATAAACTTTCAAAGGATTGATAAGTGTGATTAGTTTTAGGGTTCAGACCCAAACTAGAGTGTGAAATTACTGCCACTCCTCCACCTCGACCAGTGCTTCTAGCTGTGTGAAAGTTCACATGACTTGGTGGCGTGGATTCATTTACTCTCACATATTCATGAAGAGCTTGCGTGAATGTGGGTTGGTACTTCAAGTTGAAGCAAAAGTTCAACCGCAAATCTTATGACATTTATGGTAGGTTTGCTGGTTATATTTTTGTATCGTGTTTTTGGTAAGACCAATGTGCTGCAGGCACATAAACAGTCATTAGTGCTAAACATGCCATTCACTGCAAAAGGCACATTAGGTCTTGGTCACAAAGATTCTTATGAACGATGGGTTTGTTTGTATGAAATCAGGAGTTTATAGACATTCACAGAGAGAGCATTAGTTTTGTACGGCCGTCTTGTGAAGTTGGTACAGCTGCTGTTCAAACTGCAAGTGCAACTTGAGGCCTCTGTCAGAAAATGCTGTGATTTTGTGTCGTATGAAGACTGTATAGTTGTCACGTTCTTCGTAAGAGTGCCTTGGGACCTTCTTGTGTCATACCTACAGTCAGTTCATGAATTTTTTTGTCATAAGGTGGCCATACAGTACCCCTATGTGCAACTTACAGCACTCTCAACTTGTTGGTAAGAAGATCTTGTGCTTTTTCAGAATATTTAGATCGGTATATAAACAGTGGCTGTATCTTCTCTTAAAAATCCCATGTCGTGATTATTGCATTCAAGATGGCAGTGCCCAAGACTGAAACTTCTATACAGCTGCAAGACGAAGAAGAGGAATATCAGGTGGTTGTGGCGGGGCATTCTAAAACACTTAACGTAAAAAAGAAAAAAGCTTAATGTAGCTTAATGCCGGAGAATAATGATCAATCACCACCAAAGTTTATGTGTGGACGTCTCTGGTCATGCCCACTTTCACCTCTGCAAAAATCACAACGGCAACCCCAATTTTATGGATGTTGTCCATGTTAAGCCTTTTCCTCTTTATAAGTGCACATTATAGAGATAAAGTTTAACGTAGCTTAATGTTTGAAAAGAGAGGTCAATCATCACCAATTTATATATGGACAGCTCTGATCATGTTCATTTTCACTTCTCCAAAAATCAAAAGGAAAACTCCAATATTATGGATGCCGGACATTAAGCTTTAGAATGTCCCTTTGTGGCTGTTTTGGTCCAGCAGCGGCAGACCTGTCTTGTTAATTTTCTGTAGGTAATAAAATAAAGTAATGAGGTAGAAGTTTGAGGAACACTGATATATGAAGTAATGTGATGTCAAGTCAGAAGATGACCAGCATGTTTTTTTGTCCGCTGTCCATGTTGCTGATTTACACACACCTGTAGACAATATGCAGGGCATCCTTATAGTCAGACTCCACTACAGACTGCCCTTGTTGTTCTGGCTGTGAGTTTCTCCTCTCCTCATCCCCATCCTTCCTCTTCCTCCGCTTTCCTTTTGGGCCCATTGTGGACAACTTTGTCAGTCTTTAGTTTGAATGTTTTTTGACTGTAGAAATCTCTAGAATGAAGATTTGGATACGACCCCCCCATGAATGCCACATGAATGACGTACTACTGCCTATTAGGAACACCTTACGTCCACCTTAAGAACGCGGTGTGAATCTGTGTTTGTACGTCCGTTCATATGAACGCCGTAAGCAGCCCCTAATAACAACATAATGTCTTCTTGCAATCTACTTGCGATATACTTGCAACCACCATAAGAACATGGGGTTCTGGAATGGCCTCCTGATCCACGAACGCTGTGCGTTGTTCTTAGGTTGTTCCTGAGGCATTCGTTAGGGCGCCCTATGAAAGGGGATTTCCTCACACATTCATAGAAAATCTTACACAAGATCATCCACCTGGCTGCAAACTCTCCATTCTTTTAAGGGAACCTTGAGAGTTGTATGAAATGGTCCATAAATCATTCGCACAGTGTTTGTAGCCGATCACAATAGCATTTATGACTGAGGCATCAAATATATCTACCCCTTTTGTGGGAAGATAATAGGATTTAAGGACCTTGCTCATTTGGTTCTCTGGCTGAATTGACCAGGACTGGAAAGCTAAAATCCACAAGTCCTTTACTTCGCCTCTGGTCTGTGTGAGAGATTGTGTGAAATTGTGACTTCAGATTAGCTTGGATTTGTGTAAGTATCTCTCTGTTTTAGCTCTGAAGCCTTAAGGTACTGTGTATCCCAGGTATATCCTTCTCTAAAACTGAAACCCTGTTCCATATTGATGTATTAGAGCTGAGTTGAGCTTATCCACAAGGCTGCCTTCACTCTAAAACATCAGTGAGAGTAGCCAGCTGGTTTTTAGTGTTCTGCTAATGTATTCTATCATCACAGCATGCATCAGACTCTTTTTCCTTTAGATGGCACTAACACTATAAAGCCACAGAAATTTGACACGTCTCAAAGACTTTCCTGTTCCTAAAATGTAGTAATTGCAGCTTATCTTCTCAGAGGTGAAGTCGTGTTTTGCAGTCGAAATCTCAGAAAAAGCTATCATTATACCAGTTAATTTGTATAAAACAACCATAGTGCTCAATTTCCCACTTAACTGGTGTTTTTTTGTCCTGTGAAGCTCTTCATCTGGTGTTTGGTTGACATCATACCAGACCTCTCTCTGCCTTTCTACAAATTACAATAATTGGAGGTATGTGTACTGCATATTAATCCTGGAGTTGGTAGAAAAACTGAGGAGAGAATTGCAGGGTTGACACTTCAGCATTGTAGCAAGAAAGTTCCAGAAGTGACTCAGTCGGGCCTGAGCCTTTCTGTGTTGATTTTACCTGTTCTCCCCATGTTGGATGGGTTTCCTGGTCCTTCAGTCTCCCCTGCCATTAAAAGCAAGGGCATATAAACCCCTTTTCCACCAATATTTCCAGGAACTTTGATTTTTTTTCATGGATAAGAGAATTGCTTATAATCTGTGTGGTTTGCATTTCCGCTGCACCTTGAAGGACCAGTTGCACTGCACCTTCAATCCAGTAGATTGTGGTAAGAAGAAGCTTAAGGCCAAACAAGCACAATGACGCCCTAAGCGGTGACTGTCATTTATCATCATTTGTCATCATTTGGGCGACACAATACAGCAGGATCGAGGACACTAAAGTTGTGGTCCTTGTTTTTTACTGAATAGCAAATAAATCCATGTGATTTGCATGGAAAAGACATAGATGCACACTGGCTGAAACACTGCGGTGTAAATGCAGAACACTAAGTATGTTCTACCAATCAGCATTCTTCAGTACACAGCCTTGCCTCTCAAGAATTCTGGGGAATCTGACAAGTCCTACCCCCCTAGTTGGTACTTTTTTCAAATAAAGTTTGGAATTGAGGGGAAGTTTTTTGCCTGGGAATGTTAACAGTTCTTGTGGTGGAAAATTATCGTCAGCAGATGAAGATCTGGAGTCGGTCCTTGAGCACCTTCAAATGTGTGCAAACGCTATTGCTAGGTACTATTAGGGGTGTATGATTGGACGATATTAGATTGTGAAGGATTAGAACGTATTGACAATCCAACAAAGCAGAGAGATTGTGGAATCAGCGGGAGGGGGGGGGGGTATGGGGTGTGTTCCATGCTGCATGTACCCCACAATGAGTGCACGCAGTGAAAGTGAAACTTAAAATGGCAGGGAAAGTCTATCATAAATCAAGACTTGGCCCCCACAGTCAGGCGTACTTGACTCCATGGACATCAACCTGTTTTTAAAAGTGAAATTGGTACGCTCCACTGTCTTAAACGTCCGCAGACAGAGTGCACGGAGTCTGCGCCACTCAGTGCACTGTATGCCCACGTCCTCCACATACAGGTCCGTCGTGTTCTACTCTTAGAATAACGTCAACACTACAAACCTGTTCAATCAGCGTAAGAGACAGCCTCCCAAACAGTCTGAGTCAAACTGGTAACCATCTGCCACACCACAGCCGGAGGCAACAGGTAGAGTTAAACAGAAAACAAACAACTTTAACACCAAGCATTTAGTAAAGACTAAGTAACTAACTAAGGATCAGGCTCTCAGGTTGTGTGACCTTATGCTCTCATTGGCTGGCGTTCTGTGATGCTGTGCTCTGATTGGCTGGTGTTTTGTGATGCTGTGCACACATTAACTGATGTTCTGTGATTCTGCGCTCTCATTGGCTGGCGTTCTGTGACGCTGCGCTCTGATTTGTTGACGTTCTGTAACGCTTCGCTCTGATTGGCTGACGTTCTGTGACACTGCGCTCTGATTGGCTGGCCTTCCGTGACGCTGTGCTCTCATTGGCTGATGTTCTGTGACACTCCACTCTCATTGGCTGATGTTCTGTGACGCTACGCCATCATTGGCTGACATTCTGTGATGCTGCGCTCTGATTGGCTGGCGTTCCGTGACGCTGCGCTCTCATTGGCTGACGTTCTGTGACGCTACGCTCTCATTGGCTGATGTTCGGTGACACTCTGCTGCTCTGATTGGGTGGCGTTCTGTGACACTGTGTTCTCATTGGCTGACGTTCTGCGACACTCCACTCTCATTGGCTGACATTCTGTGATGCTGCGCTCTCATTGGCTGACGTTCTGTGACGCTCTGCTCTGATTGGCTGGTGTTCTGTGACGCTGCTTCTCATTGGCTGGCGTTCCGTGACGCTGCATTCTCATTGGCTGATGTTGTGTGACGCTGTACTCTCATTGGCTGACATTCTGTGACGCTGCGCTTTGATTGGCTGGTGTTCTGTGACGCTGCGCTCTCATTGGCTGACGTTCTGTGATGCTCTGCTCTTATTGGCTGATGTTCTATGACAGTGCACTCTCATTGGCTGACGTTCCGTGATGCTCCGCTCTCACTGGCTGGCGTTCTGAGACGCTGCACTCTCATTGGCTGACGTTTCATAACACTCTCATTGGCTGGCGTTCTGTGACACTCCACTCTCATTGGCTGACATTCTGTGATGCTGCGGTCTGACTGGTTGATGTTCTGTGATGCTGCGCTCTCATTGGCTGGTGTTCTGTAATGCTCCACTCCCATTGGTTAATATTCTGTGACGCTGTGCTCTCATTGGCTGACGTTCTGTGACAGTCCACTCTCATTGGCTGATGTTCTGTGACACTCCACTCTCATTGGCTGATGTTCTGTGATGCTCTGCTCTCATTGGCTGACGTTGTGACACTCCACTCTCATTGGCTGATGTTCTGTGATGCTCTGCTCTGATTGGCTGGCATTCTGTGATGCTATGCTCTCATTGGCTGGTGTTCTGTGATGCTACACTCTCATTGGTTGCTCGAAACAAATGAATGAATGAAAAAAAGCCTGTTTTGTTTAAAATCATTGCTTCTTGGTGCTTTTTAAGGCTAAAAATTCAAAAAGACTGTTCTAGGTAATTTGCTAATGCTTATGTTCCTGTGACTTTAATAAAAGAAGCCTCAAATCATAGCAACTTTCACTGCAATTTTTTGCAAAAACTGCCACAACATCAGGTATTTTAGGCCACAATAATAAAAAAAAAAAAAGTCCTGCGAAATCCTGGAGGGACTGATTATTGGTAACGGAGGTGTACATGTATACAGTGCATGGCCTGAGAAGAGCCTGGTTTAGACCTGCTCTAAATGTGACGTGCCATGAGATAACTTTTGTTATGATGTCACTCTATATAAATAAAATTTCATTGATTGATTCAATATTACACAGATAATAATTTGGGGATGTAACACTATTCAAATACTGTCTATACCTGTATGAATGTGCACTGCTCACACAGGTGGGTGAACGGAGAAACAAGCTGTCGACCCTGGTGCGTTTCCCCCTGACTGGATTGGACATGGCCCCCCATGTAGTCAAAAGGAGTCAGAGCATGAGGAACCTGAACCTGGGGGCCTGGCCCCCCTCCTGGAAGCAGCCCTCAGGCCAACATCACCAACCCGCTGACTTCACCCTTCCTCATGACTATTTGTACGACCTCTACGCTGTGTGTAACCATCATGGAGGAATGCACGGAGGACATTACACTGGTATGAAACTGGATATTATTATATTATTATTTTGTGATGGATGGATGGATGGATGGATGGATGGATGGATGGATGGATGGATGGATGGATGGATGGATGGATGGATGGATGGATAGATAGATAGATAGATAGATAGATAGATAGATAGATAGATAGATAGATAGATAGATAGATAGATAGATAGATAGATAGATAGATAGATAGATAGATAGATAGATAGATAGATAGATAGATAGATAGATAGATAGATAGCAAACACTATACACTGTACACTATAAATTAGAAGTATAAAAAAATCTGAATAGAATCTTGATAATAACTGTAATGTGCTGAAATAGAACTGTGAGGGAAAAAAACGAGTTGAAATATTCCAAATGGGAAGGTTCAAAATTACATTTAAGAGCAAATGGATGTATGACCAGAGACCTCAGACAGAGGTGAGTTATTATAGACTGAGATGGAATGAGGCAGGAAGGATTTCCTGTACCTGTCCGTTCAACAGCAGAGCTGCTGCAGTCTTTTTGAGAAGGTGCTCCGCTGTCTGTCCAGTGTGTGGTAGAGAGGGTGCTGCTCATCATTGTCCATGATGGAGATCAGTTTTTTTTATGTCCCCCCCCTCGGACTCAAAATCACCCAGCCTCAGACCAATTACAGAGCCAGCCTTCTTGATGATATTATCAAGTCTGTTGGTGTCGCTACCGGTCAAATGATGGAAGATTGTAAAATAACTAATCATTCAGCTAAATGGTTGGTGCTTATGTAGCACTTTTCCACACTTTTATGGTGCCCAAAGGGTTTTACAAAGCCTCACATTCACCTATTCACAAACACTCATACACCTGTAGGCAGCTGCCGTCATGCAAGGCACTGTCAGGCCCTACTGGGAGCAATTTAGGGATCAGTGTCTTGCCCAAGGACACGTCAACATTTGGCCAGTCAGAGGCAGGATTCGAACTGCCAACCCTTAGGTCATTGGATGACCACCTCTACCAAGTGAGACACAGCCGCCCCCAGTTAAGAATTATATGTTTCTTCTTATTTTTTTGATATAAAACAAATAAAGTAAAAATACAATGAGTATTTGAAGACAGCTAATAATGTGAGGTGACAGATTTAAGTGTTTTATCCAATTACTATGTTAGTTAATGCTTCTGCGGTGTGAGGGCTGGCCTTGGTCCCAGTTCTGACCCTGGTCCTGGCCCTTGTCCTGGGGGTCCTATACATGGATTTGATCCATCGTTGCCATCAACATGCATAAAACCAATCAGTTTAACCAGAGCTTACCATGGAAAATTTAAAATGTTTTAACTCATTGGTTAATTTGACTGATCCCTACAGATACATTTAATGACATTTCTGTTCTTTTTCTGTTTCTTTTCTTTACTTTTGATGGGCTACAGTACACAACATTGTTTTTTCTGTTCAGATGTAAAATTAACATCTGTTCTGAGCATTTTCAGTCACCAATGGAGAGCTTTTATTCAAAGTGTCAACAGTCAGGAGGCTCTAAGGATGCATCTGAATGTGATATGCCAGGAGGTTTTCTTGGACACATTTGTCCTTATTATCTGAGCAGTCTGAATATTTATGCATTGTGGGACAGACTGAAGGCCTGCTGCCTACTCAGTTGAAATATTTATGCAGCACACATGTTTTTAAAGTATTTTAAAGATGTATGAAAACTCTGAAAAGGTGTATTAGGGCAGATATTCCCAAGCAGCCTCACACCATCAGAAATTCCACTGTATGATGAACTACTATTTTAACCCACGTTTACATAACAGGAATTCAGCATGAAATAACACATGTGACATGTACCTTTATATAACTACATATACTAAACTCAAGCTTTCTTTGATAAGCTTTACATCCTAAATTGGCCAGGTCCATTGTCTTTATCCTTCTCGACTTTGGATTTTTTTGTTGTTGTTCACACGTAAGTGAGAGGTAGATGCCACATTCTATTGCTGAAATCTCACAGTCTGTAGAAGCTTATGGGAATGCTTCTTGTGTTTAGTGCTCCACCATTTTCCTCCATGAGGATTAAACATGATTGAAATACTTGAAGATTCAGTCATCACTAAAGTGTATTTGATGCAAGAGAGCAAAGAAAACAAGCACCATGGTCAAAGTTGTTACATTGAGAGTTCAAGAGTATTGATTGATTCAGTGTCACCTCATTCAAGAAGCAACAAATAAGAAAAGGCTTCATCTGAGAAGCTGACTGTGGTCTGCACAGTGAATTATAGCTGTAAATGCCCTTGTTTTTATGCATTGGGGGTTGTGAGATGAGAATATTAGAAGTGGTCATTTGAAACAGAAGGGGTTTTTTTTGTTTGTTTGCTGATATAAATATATCAGCCCTGATGAAGGCCCATAGGCTACAACGCGTCGGCTCAGTTTTTATTTGTTTGACCATGCTTTAATAAAGGCTTTTTAATTTCAGCCCTACTCTGAGTGCCTCAGTTTTTACAAACAACTAGTATTTGGATCCCAACGCTGATGAGCACTAGAAGCTAGGAAAGAAGACCAATGATACCCACGCAGCACTCCAGGCTTGTGTTTTTTTGATCTAACTCTCAAGAAGGTTTTTTTGCCAACATGCCTGAGCAGACACACTGCTGGTCACCTGTGTTGGATATCTAAAAATGTATGTCAGGGGTGTCCAATCCTGGTCCTCGAGGACCAGTATCCTGCATGTTTTAGATGTATCCCTCTTCCAACACACCTGATTCAAATGATAAGCCTATCATCAAGCTCTGCAGAAGCCTGATAATGACCGTCAGGTGTGATGGAACAGGGAAATATCGAAAACATGCAGGATACCGGCTCTCAAGGACCAGGATTGGACACCCAAAAGTCTGAATTGATCCACTGCTCACATGCCACTGAAGTTACTTCTGATTGATGTGATTATATAGTAGTATTTAATAGGCCTGTAACGGTACACGTACTGAACCGAACTGTTTCGGTACGCACCTGTTCAGTTCGGTACACAGCTGTACTGAAACGGCACAGTATTATGAGAAAAAGAAAAAGGAATGAAAGACGTCATTCGATGCGGAACTTTAAATCCGCGCAAGTTTCACACAGACATATTGAAGGAGCACACATTGACCCGAAATATGAAATAGCAGCTGTTATAACGTAAAAAAACCCCAACAAATATGATGTGAATCTGGAAGGAAGAGACTGAAGACCCTCCACCATCAGTACAGTCCAGTTTGGATCAGTTCAGGTTCAGGTGAAAGACAACAACGAGGAAAGAGACGTTAATAAGACAGACGTTGTTTGGCCTCTATGAACTACGGTAGTTCTAAAACACTCACACTAGCTCTGTCTGTCTGTCTGTCTGTCTGTCTGTCTGTCTATTACGCACACTGTATAATAGAGTATAATAGAGTAAATAGAACGTTGAAAGTATGTAAAGTTTCACTTTCGTTTCATGACAGTGTTCGTTACGTTAGTTATGGACCGCACCCCCAGGTATATGACTGCGCTCCCCCCCTACCCCCCGACTCCAACAAAAAAAAAATCCCCCATGCACAGAGGCACACACAAATACACACAGTGTCCTAAACAGTTTATTCTCTGTCCTAAAATAAATAATTTGGTTCATTGTGTCGTCAAAGTTTCTCTTCAGTTTGTGTAAACAGAATACCAGTTTGTCCTCTTGTTAATGTTGCACTTCATGTGGATTTTTTTTGGTATTTTTATGCAGAATGTGAACTGACAGAACTGTGATTAGATTTTTCTTGTTTGTTCGAAACTACCTTTCAGAGAAAAGTGCAATACTAATGTTTAAAATACATTTAGTAATATTAATAATTTATTTTATTTTCTATTTGATTTGTAGCAGCAGAATTATATTATTCCTGTTTTTCTATATTCTATTGTCTCCAAAAACTGGGGGAAAAATGTAAAAAAAAAATTCATAAATGCATTAATAGACATTTTGAGGGGTTTTCTTTCTTCCTGTACCGAACTGAAAAAAAACAAACTGTGGCTTTGAAAACCGAAAACATACCGAACCGAAAATTTTGTGTACCGTTACAGGCCTAGTATTTAAGGAAGGCATTCATAACATTGAAAAGGCAACTGGGTGCTGAAATACTTCCCAGTTCTAAGTTCTCTAACATAAAGCAAGCTGTAATGTTTTATTGATCTCAATTACAGTCTTTGAACTAAGAGCCTCAGAATCCTCATTGTCAAGTGTGTTCAGTTGAGGTTTGGTGGTTTGAGTAGTGTCACTGGACTGATATTTGACATAGTTGAACAGTCAGAACTCAAACAGTTACACATAACTGTCGTCATTGTGATCAAGTCAGTATTGTCCTAGTCAGAAGTCTGTGAAGAGTGTTTTGAGCACTGCTATTCAGTTTGTACATCTGCAATCTTTTCTTTCTGTGCATTGATGCAGAATCGTTGACACAGTATTAAATGACTGCCATACAATTCTGTGCAAATGCCCTTGGCCGACATGAAGTTTGTTGGTTTAGTAAAATTATACTAACCACATTTCTCAGTTTCTGTATTAAGATCCAATCTGGATATATGTGAACTACATACAGCAATAAGAACAAAAGTATCAGGGAAAAACGTAACATGCTGCGCACTTTTAATACCCCTCGGTTAGATGTAGTGTAAGATTCTGTTGAAAGTTAGTGCCCTATAATTTACATTAGATTGTCTTTGTGTAAATTTGGTGTGGAAATCTCAATGCATTCTTCAGATAATGCGATTACATCATTGAAAAGACATGTCACCATTTGACCTTGAAAAAGTAGGTCAAGGTCACCTATTTTCGATGGACTTCTGCTCTATGCCAAGATGCATCCACAGTATAAATTTGGTGCAGATATGTCAATGCATACTTCAGATCATTCAATTATTTTGTTGAATGGACGGATGGACAGACAGGTGACAAAACGATTACAATAAAAAAACTGCATCTATGATCAAAAAGGTGTAGTATTTAGTGTAAGCTCCCATTGCACTTACCATGTCTTTTACATGTCCTTTTTTCAGACAATGTGACATTTATTGCATTAATTTTCTGATGTTTTATGCCAGGTTTCATTCGACATGTCAGATGTGTTTAATCATTTGTGCTGCTTCTTGTTATGGGATCAGGGGTCACACTTAAGTCAGTGTTTTTCAACCTTGGGGTCGGGACCCCTCGTGGGGTCACCTGGAATTGAAATGGAGTCGCCTGAAATTTCTAGTAATTGATTAAAAAAAAACAAAAGTAGTAATAAAAAATATATAGTGAGTTTACAGAGACAATCCCAATACATAAAAGACATGACAGACTCTGAAGCTGAAACTGAAGCACTGTGGTACTGTTTATCTTTCAGATGTTCATTGTGGTCGGTTTCAGACGCTGCAGCTCTTTCATAATTCATAGTTTGAGTTATTGTTTGTTCAGTATTAATTGTCAGCCTTGTAAATCCAAGCTGGACTGACTGTACAGGGTGGGGAAGCGAAATTTACAATGAACATTTAGTTGTTTTTTCTCAGCAGGCACTACGTCAATTGTTTTGAAACCAAACATATATTGATGTCATAATCATACCTAACACTATTATCCATACCTTTTCAGAAACTTTTGCCCATATGAGTAATCAGGAAAGCAAACGTCAAAGAGTGTGTGATTTGCTGAATGCACTCGTCACACCAAAGGAGATTTCAAAAATAGTTGGAGTGTCCATAAAGACTGTTTATAATGGAAAGAAGAGAATGACTATGAGCAAAACTATTACGAGAAAGTCTGGAAGATACAATTAAAGAAGAATGGGAGAAGTTGTCACCTGAATATTTGAGGAACACTGGCGCAAGTTTCAGGAAGCGTGTGAAGGCAGTTATTGAGAAAGAAGGAGGACACATAGAATAAAAACATTTTCTATTATGTCAATTTTCTTGTGGCAAATAAATTCTCATGACTTTCAATAAACTAATTGGTCATACACTGTCTTTCAATCCCTGCCTCAAAATATTGCAAATTTTGCTTCCCCACCCTGTACATATCCTGACCAAGGAAAATGAAATTCTTACTTTGTGCAGTAATCTACACCTGGCTTTTCTGCCTCTGTCCATAATAATATACATTATATAGACTAAATATAGTCTAAAATTAACATTTATTTGCAACATAGTATAGCAAACTACTACATGATCAAAAACAAATTAATTTTAGCAAAAACATGTCTCCGTTTTGAATGTCTGGGGTTGCCAGAAATTTGTGATGTTAAAATGGGGTCATGAGCCAAAAAAGGTTGGAAACCACTGCACTAAGTAGTGACATTAACCTTTATAACTCATTTGGTTCTTCTTCTTTTTTTTTAAGGGTCTTTTAAGTTTGTGCACATGTTCCCTGTATGTTCTTGTTGTACCTGTAGAAAAGAGAATGTGAAATAAATATAAATGCTCATTTCAACCCTGCAAAAACAACAAACTAAACATGGCCTAAGACTTTTGCACAGTACTGTATTGAGAAAGATTAAAATCCACCTTAAATTCTCATGTCTGACACTAAATATTGAAGAAAGTAGATGTAACGTTTTATTAGAGGCCTATAAAAAAGGCCAAATGGTTAAAGAAAAAAAAAAAAAAGGAATAATAATTATAAGTAAAAGCTGAAAATCCATTATTTTGGATCATAGTTTTGCACTTTTGCAAAAACATATATACACAAGTCCAGTGATTTCTTTTGTTACTGTCAACAAATCATCTGGATAAGTCTCATACCATAAAACACTTCCTTCTACAAAATGGTGATGTCTGTGTACAAGGAACACGACTGTACTTACCCAACTTTGCTGTGAGTTCCAGTCAAACTGAAAATGATTTAAAACACATCACCGAAGCTTAGCCCTTGGTGACACATTTCTTTGACAGAAAATTGTAGAGAATGACAGTTTTATGAGATGGTTCTAAAAGTGAATCATAACTGTCACTTTTTCTCCAAACAGATGACAGAGCTTCAGGGTTGGCTCCTTGGATAGAGTCCCTAGAGCACTACTATTTTCACACTGCCTTGTCTTCAGGGGTCATTAGAAACTAGGGTTGCAACGAGTACTCGAGTAATTCAGTACAAAAAAATCCTTGAATCATTTTTTTTTGCCTCAAGTATTTGTTTAAATATTAATTTCGTTAAGCAGCTCCGGCTTGGACCACTGTTCACTGCCAGGTCGCAGTACTTGGTGCTGGGACGGGCATGTTCCTCCTTCGCTTCGGCACACAGGTGTTACTGCTGAGGTTGAATATCGGGGCAGTCACCCTGTCCACGCCTGTCCAAAGGCTGCCGGCTTGTCCACGCTGTGATGCCGCTGCTAGGATAGCCGATCATCGTAACAGATTGTGGCGTTGATGGGTTAGAAACATTTTAGGGCATAGGTGTCAAACATGCGGCCCAGGGGCGAAATCCGGCTCGCCAAAGGGTCCAGTCCGGCCCTTGGGATGAATCTGTGAAATGCAAAAATTACACTAAGATATGAACAATCTTTTTATTTCAGGTTCCACATTCAGACCAATGCAATCCCAAGTGGGCAGGAGCAGTAAAATACTATCATAACTAGAAGCACTCGGAGAGCGCAGACCTCCGCCAAGGCTGATCAGTGCCCCCCCCCCCGTGGGCCCCCCCACGCCAAGGAGGTTATGTTTTTGCCAGGGTTGGTTTGTTTGTTTGTCTGTCTGTCTGTCTGTTTGTCTGTCCGTTAGTGTGCAACATAACTCAAAAAGTTATGGACAGATTTTGATGAAATTTTCTGGTCTGCGCCCCCCCCCCCCCCCCCCCCCCCCCCCCCCCCGTGGGCCCCCCCACCCCCGATCACCACCAAAATTTAATCATTTCTTCCTTATCCCATTTCCAACAAAACCTGAGAATTTCATCAAAATCTGTCCATAACCTTTTGAGTTATGTTGCACACTAACGGACAGACAAACAAACAAACAAACAAACAAACAAACCCTGGCAAAAACATAACCTCCTTGGGAGAGGTAATAACATAGAAATAATGACAACTCCAAATTTTTCTCTTTGTAAACATAAATACTTTCATGTATTTACACTAAAATAAAGTATAACTTCGCAAAAAATTTGAATAACCTGAAAAAATATGAACAACCTGAAATGTCTTAAGAGAAGTAAATACAACTTTAACACGATTCTGCCTGTTACTAAATGTTTTGTGTGTTTGTAGATCCACTGTGATCTGTAAGTTATAATGTACATGTGTAAATGATAAACTGAGGCAGAATATTGTTAAAACTAGAAGCACTCGGAGAGCGCAGACCTCCGCCAAGGCTGATCAGTGGCCCCCCCCGTGGGCCCCCCCACGCCAAGGAGGTTATGTTTTTGCCAGGGTTTGTTTGTCTGTCTGTCTGTCTGTTGGTCTGTCCGTTAGTGTGCAACATAACCCAAAAAGTTATGGACAGATTTTGATGAAATTTTCTGGTCTGCGCCCCCCCCCGTGGGCCCCCCCACCTCCGATCACCACCAAAATTTAATCATTTCTTCCTTATCCCATTTCCAACAAACTCTGAAAATTTCATCAAAATCTGTCCATAACTTTTTGAGTTATGTTGCACACTAACGGACAGACAAACAAACAAACAGACAAACAAACAAACCCTGGCAAAAACATAACCTCCTTGGCGGAGGTAATTACACTGACTTTTTTCAGTTTGTTCATGTGATTCACGTCTTTTGAAGAGATGGTTTGTAGAAAGTTTGAGAAAAGTTTGAAGTTGACATTATTTATATATCATTATGTTATTATTTTACTGGTCCAGGCCACTGCAGATCAAATTTAGCTGAATGTGGCCCCTGAACTAAAATGAGTTTGACACCCCTGTTTTAGGGCATGGTTGGAGCGAAACACAGACCAGCCCATCTGTTTGTCCCACATGCTGCGGGTTGCAGGGGCGGTAAACCGGTCCCCAGAGGTTAGTCTAGTCCACAGTCATCTGGACAATGTCGTCAGTGAGACAGAAGTTGAAAACATCCTCCAGGCTCCTGATCCAGGCCACAGTATATAAGGTGGGTCCTGCGGTCACCATACTGGAGGGTGCACACGGCATCTCCCCGCTCCTAGAGATCTACCCCCATATGAACCTCCTCCGTGCTGAAATCTTGCTCCATCGTATCTGGTAGTGATGCAAAGTCAGAAATGACCATTTCCTCTGAACTGCCCCTCTTCAGATCAACCTTTGTAAACACATTCACGTTTTGCTTATGTTCATGTGTCTTTCTGGTGCTGGTAAATGACCCCCGTTCTTGTACCTCAGTGCTGTGTATTACTTGTGTGTATGGGGCTCTCTGCAGGTTTGTACGATGTGTATTTCACAATAATAAAACAGCAGAGGGATTTTAATCTTTGGTTAAAAAAAAAAAAATCTACACATGAACAACAGTGCACTTTGAAGGCTTCATAGGCATTTTACGCATTAGGGCACAAAGTCATGTAATGTACAGGGTGGGGAAGCAAAATTTACAATATTTTGAGGCAGGGATTGAAAGACAGTGTATGACCAGTTAGTTTATTGAAAGTCATGAGAATTTATTTGCCACAAGAAAATTGACATAATAGAAAATGTTTTTATTCTATGGGTCCTCCTTCTTTCTCAATAACTGCCTTCACACGCTTCCTGAAACTTGCGCAAGTGTTCCTCAAATATTGGGGTGACAACTTCTCCCATTCTTCTTTAATAGTATCTTCCAGACTTTCTCCTAATAGTTTTGCTCATAGTCATTCTCTTCTTTACATTATAAACAGTCTTTATGGACACTCCAACTATTTTTGAAATCTCCTTTGCTGTGACGAGTGCATTCAGCAAATCACACACTCTTTGACGTTTGCTTTCCTGATTACTCATATGGGCAAAAGTTTCTGAAAAGGTATGAATAATAGTGTTAGGTATGATTATGACATCAATATATGTTTGGTTTCAAAACAATTGACATAGTGCCTGCTGAGAAAAAACAACTAAATGTTCATTGTAAATTTTGCTTCCCCACCCTGTACACACCACATACATGCACACACGCAATAGTATTGTTGTTTACAAATGCAAAAAATTTAAAAAAAAATCTGATTACACGAATAATTGCTGAAATTTCTGGTAGAATACTTGACTTCAGAACGAATCAATAGCGGCAGTCCTATCAGAAACTGTTAGAAGCCACCAAGCGACAAAGAAAACTTGATGCTAAAAGATGCAAACATTCATGTGACATGGAGACAGTAATTTCATTTTGTAGTACTCTAAATCTGTATCAGAATTTGTCATGTAAAGCTGATGAGTAAATGGAGGAAGATATGTTTTGTGTGTGGGAGAAGATTGTTGCATGGTTGTGTACTATGTGTGAATATTATGTTGTAATTATGAATTTACATGTTATGTTAATGTGCCAAATGGTAGCAGATGGAAATTAGGTAGTAAAATCATATACACACACGTCTTTTCTTCAACAAACACTGTGATTACACTGAATATTTGAACATTTACAAGTAACCTCCATACCAGCTGGTGAGCAATTTGTTTGTAGTGTCTACTGTGGAAAAATAGTTTCAATACCTGTCAAAGTACACAGATTCTCTCCACTTTGAAATGCGTTTCTTAAAAGGACCTTTAATGGCCTCCTAGACTCAGAACACTCTAGTTTAGTCACATTTAGTCCAGTGCTTACTTGTGTGATGCGTTGGTAATTGCTAATCGAACCAACCAAGTGTTGGAAATTGGAAGGAACGGCTTGTGAAACCTGTCGATCCTGAGTCTACATGTAGGAGCACCGGAGACAACAGAGGATAAAGTGGGAGGACAGGAGGCTGTAACCATGACAGGTGGAGGAGGGAACGGTACAGTTTAGTAATTTGATGTTTACTTTAAAAATATATATATAGTATATATGTTTAAGTGAGTGAGCTTCTAATATCGCTTGACATCGGGGTCGAATTTGTAGCGAGTGCCTGGTGCATTTTCTGTATTTGCGTGGCTTAGATGTTACGTCTTTAGGTTTTGATTTTGTGCATGTTTTCTAATCCAGCCTATTGTAGGAACTCGGTGGATGCCCAGTGGTATAGCTACGATGACAGCAGTGTCGATCTGGTGCCAGAGGAAGAAGTGTGTACCAGAGGAGCCTACATCCTTTTCTACCAACGACGCAACACAATCCCCCCGTGGTCGGCCAGTAGCTCCCTGAGAGGTGAGACTAGAAAAATGTGCAACCGTTGTAATCATGCAACATTTCTCAAACTGTGGGGCAGTGATTGTCAATACTTCTGGGAGGGGTGTATGACATTGCTCCTGACAGAAGAAAGAGATGCTGATTGCAACAAAATGTACCCCGAGCTAATAAAAGGTTCTGTTTGCCTGGCGCAGGGTTTGTACTGGTGCTTGAAATCCTTGAAAATGCTTCAATTTCAATGTAGTTTTTTCAAGGTCTGAAAAATGATTGAATTTTAGTTTAAAGGAGTGATTTTTTTTTAATTGAATTATGCATTTGAAAACATTTCCCTATGGTCTACATAAACTGTAAATGCTATACTTGGATCTGAATTCTTCATTAATTAAACTCCACAGGTCCATCTTCAAATCTTATTTCTGAAGGTCATTTTAAGCGCTGGCCCTTTAAATACAAATGAGCCACTTCACACCCCACCCCCTCCAGGTCATTGACCATGTTTTCTAGCCACTTGTGTTCATTAATACAACCAACAACTGAACGTTTTAGGTAATTGGCTCAAAGTTTAGATGTATTTTCAGTTTTTACTACAACCACTGCTGCTGAAAAACAATTATGTCGTACTTGGAGAAATGTTCATTGGAAGTCTTGACCTTATATGTGCAAATGTCGTGACGTAACTACTTATAAAACATAACAAATTAAGCAGGAATGGGTTGTAGAAATCCACTCAATTTTTGCCAGAATTAATACAAAGATAGCATTGCAGCACCTGGAGTGTTCAAATTCAAACCAATAAATGTACCCAAGACTAATAAAAATGGGTTTAGCAAAATACGACCCCTTTAAATGCTTGAAAGTGCTTGCAGTTATAACCAAAACTTTTTACAGAGAGGTGATTCATTTTGAAAAATAAAACTTTATGTCAAAGAAGAAAATTAGTAGGTGCTTTCAGGTAGACTCTAGGTTCATTTTTATCTTAGGGCGTTTTGACACTTGGTATCCGAGTGTGTATCTGAGTACATTCGACCCTAAAGTCCATTTAAATTTATCAATGTGAATGCAAACATTCTATGTGTGAGTACCATACCCAAGTCCAGCTGAGAAGGTAGTCCTGGGTACAGACTGCATGGATTTCAGAACGAAACGTTGCCATGTGAAAGCAATTTGTACCCGAGACAGGAAGTGACCTAATCACCATGAGACTATAGGCGGTGCTCCTGTTGTCTCCTGAAAATGGCTCGGATCCACGCAGCACAGGTTCGCCTTATTGACCGAACCACTGTGATATATCAGGGACAACAAAGGTGGCTCTTCTTCTCTTTGCCTCAAACACGGGTGATGATGTAAGGGTTTGTCACTTCTGTTTGTTAAACAGCTACAGAATTCTCTCCACACCACCACCTACTGTAACACCTACTCGTTCTTGGGCATGGGCCGCAGTATGTGCTTGTGATCGTAACATCTGCAGGAAAGGTGTAAGTGTATCCAGGTATGGCACGGATCTGGATACCCAGTCTGAAAAGGCCCATAATCTTTGGCTTGGTGCCAGTCTGTCTGAAGAACACCAAGTGAACACCAATGTTGTGTTCTCCTTCAATTTCTAAACATGCTGCTATTATGAAACATAATTTAGATGTTTATAGCATAATACAATGTACATCATTGTGATAAAAAGTGAAAAAAAAAATCATGAGTATACTGTATGTACTCCTGTAGATATGTATTTTATCCCAGTGATAAGGTGCTGTGCTGGAAGAATTTGATAATGACACTTAAAAGTCCTTGGAAAATGCTTGAATTTGTCCTTGGAAAATGTGTACGAACGCTGCTGGGAAAAGAGTCACCTGTTATGTGTTCTTATTTAGTTTTAAGGCAGAAGCCTTAACATGATTGGCTGAAGGCCAACAGTGAACTGGTGATTGGTTCAGTAATTTGTATATTTACTAATATGGATTGGTTTTACATGAGTTTGTCCTATATATGTGACCCAACTTGAATGGAACCTTGTTCATGATACTCGTGAGCTCTGTAAAGGTAGTAAAGGACACATGACGATATCTTGTGTTCTTGGTAAAAATTTCCGACAACTCCTTTTTGATTTTTTGCATTTCTTCAGGTCAAAACATGTAGCATTCAAAACTAATGCTTTAATGTCAGAGCACCCAGAACTCATTTTAGGGGTTTTCTAAAGACAAATCCACTGCCATGGTGAATTCTCACTTGAATAGTCAAAGACTGTAGGTTTGGGAACAGAAAGAAATCATTTTACTTGTACAAAAAGAAAAACATGCAATGTTTCTCTTTTTGCACAATTTGTACGGTTTGCACTATTGTTCTGAGAATATGTTACATATAAAACGGGCTCATTGCTACCACTGATACTGTTAAAATAGGCTATCCATCTTTGTTACCAAATATCTGTTTGTTGTTAAAAAAAAAAACAAAAACTTTACTTCATAAACTTAATAAACATTGTACATTTCATATTTTCATTTGGAAAAGTATTGTCTTAGGGAGTGTCTTGTTGAATTTATTTGTGTTGCAGAGTGACTCTCTACTCCCTCTAGTGGCCACATAAATCCGCCAACTCATGGTCATATCTTTACAAATATAAATGTTTCGCATCTTTAACATAACTTCAGAGCTCTTTATTCTAAACATGCTGATGATAACTTTAGATGTATTTTTTTTCATATTTGAAGGTAGAAATACTACATATAGCTTCTTTAACCCTTTAAGACCTAGAACTATTTATGGGGTCGCTTCCAAATATTTAACCATATCTTAGCACCATTTATTGTAACATGCCATGTAAATTTAACTTTTTCCAGTGGAAAAAAGGTATATTCTTATCTTTATTTTCCTAATTATGTTTCATTAAACCCAAGAGTAATCAAAGGGTATTATATCAAAACAGAGAAAAGTGTTTCAACAAAATAGATTATTAACGTTATTAACATTAAACATCTGTCTGAAGGTGTTTCTTCCCTCAGTACGGAGCTTCTTAACATCCAAATGGGTAATTTTTTATGATGATGAAAAACTGAGAAACTACGTTTTACCTGAATTATGTCAGTGCATTGAAAGGATAAGTGGTTTAGACGTCATTAAACATTTTAGATCAATATATGCTTTTTGGTCATGGTCAGTGTCATGGGAGTCCTTGGGTGCCTTTTCTGTATTTCCCACAATGGAGATTTTCTGCCTTTGGGAGTTGCCATGACATTGCTGTCTTAAATGCCTTGAGGCAATTTCAGAAATATGACAGAATGGCTGATACCACCATGTATTTTTTATATGCATTTATATTTTTGCCACTAGATAAGAAAATACTTTTATACAGCAATGTAAGCCAGCACTTTGTTAAATTAATTAGTGACACCCACATGCATCAGTATTTATCATAGCATTACTGGCACTTCTATGAAAGACACATTAGGTTAAGGCAGGTTGAAAGCCACATAGAGAATTTAATTAGATGGTGTGATTGCATGATTACTGTTGATAATGGTATAAGGTTGACTTTTATTTTTTATTTCAGTCTGAATTCAATTAATGCATGTTAGCTGAGACTGTTCAGGCTATGTAAAGGGCAAGGACACCATATTCGTCATAGATACTTACAGATCAACTTCAGACCTTTTTTCCTGGCTGTGAGGTGGAAGCAATGCCAGTAGACCATTTAGATGTTGGTAAACAGTGATGATGTGTTTTGTGGGCGGGGCCTAACTGGTGGCAGAAAGTCACAGTTGTGGTATGAACAGTACATGGAAGCCGGTGTCAGGAACGTGAAAATCATGACAGAAAAAGAGCAAAGGAAGATACAGAGGCCTTCTCCGATCATTTTAATGGTCTATCAACAACAGGCAAGGTGGAAAGATAAGTTGACCATTAGCAGTGGGTTGAGGAGGCTTCCTGATCCAGACTCACTGTGGGCTCCACAGTGGATGGACATGTGTTTATATGTGGGTGGAAAAACCCAGTGTTTACACTAAAGAAAAGCTCAAGGCAGACAAACCCCTCCATGCCGAGAACTGGACTACAGTTGTGTTCAAAATAATAGCAGTCCAACATGACTCACCAGATCAGTCACTGTTTTTGGTATAAATCATATTATTACGTGGCAAATAATTTACCAGTAGGTGTAGTAGAGTCAGAGAAACCAACAGACCCAACATTCATGATATGCATGCTCCTGAGTCTGTGTAATTGAATAATTAAGTGAAAGTGGCGTGTTCAAAATAATAGCAGTGTGGAGTTCAATCAGTGAGGTCATTCATTATGTGAAGAAACAGGTGTCATTCAGGTGGCTCTCATTTAAGGATGAAGCCAGCACATGTTGTACATGCAATTCTCTCTGAAAACCTGAGAAAGATGGGCCGTGCCAGACATTGTTCAGAAGAACAGCATGCTTTAATTAAAACGTTGATTGGAGATGGGAAAACATAAAAAGAAGTGCAGAAAATGACAGGCTGCTCAGCTAAAATGACCTCCAATGCTTTAAAATGGAAAGCCAAACCAGAGACGTGGAAGAAAACAGAAGACTACCATTCGAATGGGTCAAACAATAGCCAGAATGGAAAAGACTCAGCCAGTGATCAGCTCCAGGGAGATCAGAGACGCTCTGAAGTTACCTGTGAGTGCTGTGACAATTAGAAGACGCTTGTGTGAGGCAAGCAAGAAGCCCCTGCAAAGCCCCACTATTCAGAAAAAGACATGTGCTGAAGAGGACACAGTTTGCCAAAGAACATATCGACTGGTCTAAAGAGAATTGGAGAAACATTTTGTGGACTGTTGAAAGTAAGATTGTTCTTTTTGGGTCCAAGGGCCGCAGACAGTTTGCCAGATGACCCCCAAACACTGAATTCAAGCCACAGTACACTCTGAAGACCGTGAAGTACGGCAGCTCGAATATAGAAAAAAACAATAATCACAATTATTTTAGTAATAATTGAAATCACGATTATTAAAAACAATTATTTGTTGACCTTAAAGTTGTTTATTTTTTTCTTGCAAAACAATGTAAAATATACTCTTTAAACATAAATAAAGCTTTTAAACACTAAAACAAAGTATGTTCACTTTTGTACGGAACAAAAAAAATCTTTGAATGCAAATAAGTATACTGTAAATTCAAGTATGTTTCCTTTTGTAAACAAATAGTGCACTGGAATTAAACTGCTATAGACTTGCCATAGAACTGTAGCAATAAAAAAAAAAAAAAAAAGTCACATAAAGTGCAAGTTACAAATTCAAGTATGTTCAATGTAGTAGCAGCTTGTGTAAAATGATGTTTTGAAGGCAAAACATAGCGTTTGTCCAGTGTATTCACTATTTGTCTGAAGCCCCAGTTGTCAGTGGTGTTAATGGAGCACGTACCTTTAACCAGGTAATGGCCAATGGATTCTGTCATCTTTTGTTGTCTCTTCGATGTTGATGAGTAATGAGTTGCAGCGTAAATAGATTCAGAGATTGAAGACTGAATTGTGTATGAAGTTGTAGACGGAGATGTTTTGTTTTGTGTTTTGGTTTTTCATCAGATATCATAAAGGTGGCGGTGGTTAAACTTTAGATGGTTACAAAGTTTTGTTGTGTTAGCGGTCGGTGTAGACACAACTACGAAACACTTTTTACACGTGATGTGTTTTTGCTCTTCGTCTTCTTCATCAAACCCAAAGTGATTCCATACAGTTGTATTTGACTTGCCTTTTTTGTTTACCAAGCGCTTCTGCTGTTATTCTCCTGCCATTTTTCCAGACCGCTAGGTACAACTATCCTGGTGGGGTGGACCTGCTGGCTAGCTGGCAGCTGGAGCTTAGAAGGGGGCGGGGCGGAGCAGCTCATGGTAGCTTGCGTGTGCGTGAATTAAAACAACTCAAAATTAATAATCGTTTTTTTCTCGATTACATAATTTTTGTAATCGTTGAGTGTAATAATTGAAACCGTAATTGAATTTCGATTAATTGCACAGCCCTACCCTGAAGCATGGTGGTGCAAGCATCATGATATGGGGCTGTTTCTCTTACTATGGTGTCGGGCCTATTTATCGCATACCAGGGATAATGGATCAATTTGCTTATATCAAAATACTTGAAGAGTTCATGCTGCCTTATGCTGAAGAGGAAATGCCCTTGAAATGGGTGTTTCAGCAAGACAACAACCCCAAACACACCAGCAAGCGAGCAGCATCTTGGTTCCAGCCCAACAAAATTAAGGTTATGGAGTGGACCCGGACCTTAATTCAATAGAAAACTTGTGGAGTGACATCAAAAATGCTGTTTCTGACGCAAAACCAAGAAATGCAGAGAAATTGTGGGAGGCTGTCAAATCATCCTGGGCTGGAATATCCTGTTGACAGGTGCCAGAGGTTGGTCGACTCCATGCAGCACAGATGTGAAGCAGTTCTCAAAAACAGAGGTTATACAACTAAATATTAGTTTAGTGATTCACAGGAATGCTAAATCTTTACGTTTTTTTTTTCAGTTTATTGAGTAAATATTAGAGTTTGTAATGAAAAATGCACACACTGCTATTTTTTTTGAACAGCCCAATATCATTTTTTCCTTCATTTTCTGTAAAGTAATTAAAATATTGATACATTTTTCTTCATGTTTTGATGTAAAATATAATGTGCAGTGTTCCCAATGAATGGAAATAAAAAATATTATAAGGATTTTGAGCTTTACTCATGTTTTGAAGAACACTGCTATTATTTTGAACACAACTGTATATGGTCGTGTCCAGGATATTGAATTCTGAGTGTTGCAAGGGTAGGGATACCGTTGTAACTCGCACAATTCAAGGGAGAAAAATCACATTGGCAGCCATCGGTAATGCTGAGCCCATGTTTTTATCAGTGAACAGCCTGTTTGACCCTTCAGTTTAAGAGCACAAAGAACACATAACAGGTTGGATATAGAACATCCAGATTAGTCTGATGGTTTTTGTGTGTTGAGGACCGTCGTGCTGCCTAGTCAGCGACAAGGACAAAGAACACAGTTTGACCAGACGTGGGCGACTCTATACTGACTGACCCACTGCACTTGCATGGCTGGGGAAGTGTTGTTTAATGTACATTAACCCTTTCATGTGTAAGTCACTACAGTGGACAGTTCTTCTCCAGCTGTTCTCTTGTATATTAATGGGTTTTGTTGTTTTAGTTTCATATCAGCCAACACAGTGGACACTTACGCACCATCTCATACCCTGACATTCATACCATGACTGTAACTGTGCTGTTCTTGATAAACCTGATCTGCAGTGACATGTTTTAGTGTAAATCAATTGTTATTTGTTAGACAAAAAGGTTTTTTTTTGCATATTATCTCCATGAAGTGAGTAATTACTAGCATTAGAATATGTTAAAATGTGAGAAGACATCAGATTAGCAGCATTAAAAATGTTTTTATTTCATTGCTTTCATATCACTTTCTGATATTGGGTTTTAAACACAGGTTTCTTTACTTCAAAAATTAAATTCATGGATATTTTTGTAACTATAGAAAAAAAAAACTTGATCACATTGTTTTTTTTATGCCTAAGGAGGAATAAAAACACTCAAGAAAAAAATCTTGACTAAGGTTCTCATAATGCATGCATGAAAGGGTTAAAACAATGTACACTACCAGTCAAAAGTTTGGACCTGTTTTTTCTTTATTTTTATGACTATTTACATTGTAGATTCTCACTGAAGGCATCAAAACTATGAATGAACACATATGGAGTTGTGTAGTTAAAAAAAAAAAAAGTGTGACATGAGTCAAAGCATGTTTATATGTTTTAGATTCTTCAAAATAACCACATTTTGCTTTTATTACTGCTTTGCACATTCTTGGCATTCTCTCGATGGGCTTTATGAGGTAGTCACCTGAAATGTTTTCCAAAAGTCTTGAAGGAGTTCCCAGTGATGCTGAACTCTTGTTGGCCATCTGCGGTCCATCTCATGTCATTTAAATGAGAAGGTGAGTCCAAACTTTTGACTGGCAGTGCAAATCACTGCTGATTCAGTCAGTTTCATCAGTCCAGTCCGTCCGATTAATGGCTTCAACCGTAAGCGTCGATGGTTTGCTTCAAATGGTGTCTTTAATGACGGTATTCAGTAAAAGTGAAGGTTGCTTTTTTAGCATTTCGATTTTGACAACCTACAGCACAGCAAGAAATTCTCCCTCCTCTTTTTCCTCTATTTTCTCAGATCTCTCCATTTGCCGCCGTTGATATACAGTGTTTTTCGGCCACCAAACTGGCAGTAAACTGTGACATCAACTCCAAAGTGGTCTATATGGAACCTGGTACTTCATCCCAAACTGTATTTTTAGAAGTTTAGTTGGTCTTTCCTTTCTTCTGACCTGCAACTTTGACATCACAAAATTACCAGCAAAATTTTTTAAGTTGTACCAGCAAGCTCCCTTGGCCTGGAAATTATGTTATAATCACAATTTTTCCCCTCATAAGATGGTTATTTGGAATAATGGAGACATTTCTGTTGGGAAGAAATCTATTTTCAATCAAAGTTGGTTTGATAAAGGTATTATTTATGTGTGATCTCTTCGACAACGATGGTTTAATGCTTAGTTATGAACATTTTCTTCTTATTAAAGTCTTTTCCTATAACAAATAAGGAATTCAGTCAGGTACCTAAAGCTATCCGTCATGGTCTGCGCTTTCTTATGAAAAGTCATCTTCAGTTTCAAGAAGTGATAAGAATAGAGTCTTGTTTAATGATTAATAGTATTGACATTTTAGATTCTAAATGCAAGGTTAAACATATAAGAAACACATTCTATGAAAAGCAGAAAATAACTCCAAGAGGGAAGGCTTTTTGGGACAATGTCTTTTCATATATTGATTGGCGAAGAGCATGGATATCACCATCCAAATACTGCATCTACAATAAGATAAGAGAGATTCATGTTAAGATTTTACATTACATTTACATTTATGCATTTGGCAGATGCTTTTTTCCAAAGCGACTTACAGGGGAAAACCAATCAAATTAATCAATCAATCAAATTTTATTTATATTCTGTTGTTTTATTTATATTCTGTTGGGTTTTTGTAAATTGGCTTAGAGTCTGGTTTTGACCAACTCTATATATAAAGTGTCATGAGATAACTTTTGTTGCGATCTGGCGCTATATAAATAAAATTTGATTGAGTGATTTAATTGGTTTTCCCCTGTAAGTCCCTTTGGAAAAAAGCATCTGCCAAATGCATAAACATAAACATATACAGGGTGGGGAAGCAAAATTTACAATGAACATATAGTTGTTTTCTCTCAGCAGGCACTACGTCAATTGTTTTGAAACCAAACAGATATTGATGTCATAATCATACCTAACACTATTATCCATACCTTTTCAGAAACTTTTGCCCATATGAGTAATCAGGAAAGCAAACGTCAAAGAGTGTGTGATTTGCTGAATGCACTCGTCACACCAAAGGAGATTTCAAAAATAGTTGGAGTGTCCATAAAGACTGTTTATAATGTAAAGAAGAGAATGACTATGAGCAAAACTATTAGGAGAAAGTCTGGAAGATACTATTAAAGAAGAATGGGAGAAGTTGTCACCCGAATATTTGAGGAACACTTGTGCAAGTTTCAGGAAGCATGTGAAGGCAGTTACTGAGAAAGGAGGAGGACACATAGAATAAAAACATTTTCTATTATATACATTTTCTTGTGGCAAATAAATTCTCATGACTTTCAATAAACTAATTGGTCATACATTATCTTTCAATCCCTGCCTCAAAATATTGTAAATTTTGCTTCCCCACCCTGTATACCACTAATGCATATCTTTCTAAATTTTCAGATCTAGAACATAAATGTAACTTATGTAATAATGAGCCTGAAACTTTAATACGCTTATTTTATCAGTGCAATCACTCTATTAACCTCTGGACTGAATTGGAAAGATATATTTGTGCAAAGTCAAACACCTCATTGTAACTGCATGTATGTCTGTTATTACATGTTTTATTCACAAAGAGAGCAGCATTGAGTACATTGTTAACTCATAAATATTGTTTAGTAAATTCCATATCCATTAATGTAAATTGTTGAAAATGACCCCCAGTTTACACAGACTCCTGGTTGAATTTGAACAGTACATTTACAGTATTAAGCTTATCAAATTACACGATGGACGTTTTATAGAGAATTAATGTTTAAGAATCCCTTTGTATGTATTTGTTTTTGTTTGTATGTTAAGATTGTAAGTTCTTGTGGCCTTGACAATTGTGTGTTTGATCTTTGTTAACTTTAATCTTAAAAATAAAGGTTTAAAAAAAAAAAAGGTTTATATGGAACCTGATAATGTCGTAATGTCCCTCCTGGTCATTTTCTGTCTTCAGTGTCAACCTTGATGATTAAATGTATGTGCACTGAATGTGACTTTGCAAATAAGAAAGGACACTTTTGTTTATATGAACATAACATATTTAGTGCTCTCTAGTTGTATCACCTAGCTAGTAAATTGTGGTTTGTTTGCATGTTTACATTTTCCGTATCTCTGGCTGGGATGTATTAATTAGGATTATCTGGTTATAGCAAACAACTTTGATTTGTTATGTTATGCAATGCAATAGCTGTCAAGTTTAAAGTCTCTGCTTTTGCTTTTTCATTTCTTAGCAATCAGAAAATTCAAAAATCACAAACACTCCCTTTGAAACTATCCAAGTCAAGTTAAATTAACTGTTATTTGCATGTTTAAATGGACGCTTTTATATGCATTTTTAAATGAATGCTGAATGAATATCACTCCTCATTTAAGGAAATTACGGATATTTGGCTGTCATGTTTCTTTTTACGCTTCTGGCTGTACACGGCAAAAAATTATTTCTAAGAAAGTGAAAAAAGCCTTATTTCTGGAACATTTGTCTTATTTTTCATCTAAATAGAAAAACAGCGTGCCAAGAATATTTTAATTAAGAAAAATATTCTTATTTTAAAAAGTATATCTAACTTTTTCTTAATAAGATTTTCCAGGATTTTACAAGTAACAAGGTATAGCAATATTTAGTAAATTACCCCAGCAAAGGATCAAGATTGTTTTGCTTATTTTAAGACTGAAACCATATGCACAACTTCTCAATTTAAGAATCTTAAGAAATGACAATAACTACCTTTTTTTTTTTTTACATTTATTGTTATTTACAGGCTTAAAACATGACAAAAATGATAACACAGTTTAACATGACCCTTGACTAATTTGAAAAAAACTAATCAAAGATGCATCTCAATCACAGTTTGCACATCAGATGACAGCCTATATAAAACTGTGCCTTTTTTCAGTACATCAGATGAGGCTTTGTACTGCCCAATGCTGCTCAAGAATTGGAAGGCTCCTAGGTGTATTGCTTAGTGCTTGTTATTTTTACCCATCCGTTCTCTCTCCTTCATTTCCTCTGTTTTTTCTAAGGGAATGAGTCACAATCTCAGAGTGACTGGAAGTAAATGACTGTAAATCTGCAGTGGGAACATGCTATAAAAAGTCTTTAATATGCAGCATAGAAAAATATATTGACAGTAATTGCAGGTGTCGAGTCTAAACTGTCAAAATTGTACCTTGCGTTCTGTGACAACTGGAAGAAAAGCTCATTCCTTGTGCATGAAAGTTCACTTTGACAAAAGGAGACATGTTGACATGGTTTTATACCGCCATTGTTTTACTGTAGAACTGTTTCCATACTAGTCTGCTGCTTTGACAGTCCTATCAGATCCACTGGAGCAATCTGTCAACATGTATATTTAATGTGAAAAACTGCTCTGGTCTCATCCACAAGACACAAAAATGTTTTCTCACTTTCTCCTACCCCCTCCTTTTTCAGAAAACAGCAGATACCAAGGTTGTGCATTATAACACTCAAAGCAATTTAAGGTTATATGCTACAAGAAAAGGTACAGAACAGTGAACAAAAAATAATGACTATTGTGTTACCTGCGCAATTTGGAGTGGCAACTACCAGATGTGGAGTGGCACAGATTTCAGCTGTTCATGCCTCCAAAACTAACAACTTGCATCAAGCTTTATAGCCATTTACAACACAGCCTGCAAAAGTGGTAAAAGATGTTGATGGACTCGATGTCAGAAGTGTCAGAAAGACAAAAACAACAAGCATGATTTAAAATGACCTCCTTAACCCTCCGGTATCCTGGTGCGCCTGTTAGGCACACTTTTCACTTTGTTTTAAAAAACTTCATATTATTTTTCACTATTTAAATAAGGTTAGAATTCAAAAGTTCATTTGTGCATGATCTTTAACATTCTGGCCACCAACTAAAATGTGCACATTGTAAACAAAAGAAAATTACAAGACTAGCATCTGTCTCCCAAGTGTGCCTAAAACGCACTATTTCTTCCATTTGATATGTATGATTAGGGCTGACCTTGATTTGCAAAAATAAAATCAAATTAGAGAAGAAAAATAAATCAATATATAATATTTAATAGTCTGATTTATAGGTGTGCCTTTTTGGCACACTTGGTGACAGATGCTAGTATTTATGTATATTTGACCTAGCGCCAAAAATAATAATGCAAAATTAACCAATGTTGCTGTTAATCATTGACATATACCAGGATGAAAAAATCAAATAATATATGATTCACTTTTTCTGTTGTATATTGAAAAAAATTATTTTTTATGTTTTTTGCATCCAAAAAAATGGTTTATTTACATTACAAAACCAACATTTAAAGGGTTAAAAAATATGACAATTATTGAGTATTTGGTATTTTTATTTATGGTTCAAGTTGATGAAATAGAAAAAAGTGTAAAAGAATTAAAAACAAACTGTATGAATTTTTTTTTTGTTGACATTATTCCACAAGTGAGCCAAAAAGGCACACTTGGTGCTTAGTAAGGGCCTTGCTGGACGGGATACCGGAGGGTTAATACTACTCTACATTCTCTATGATTGACTGTTTTTACAAGGTCTTTTACTTTTATCACAGGCTCCACAAGTTCATCCATGTCAGACCACTGGCTCATCCGGTTAACAGGCGACAGTAAAAGAGGAAGTCTGGTCTCTCGATCTTCCACCACCTGCCCGTCTTCCATACCTGACTCTCCAGAGTCCCCTGTCTTCCTTGACAATGATTCTAAAGAGGAAAAAGGTAATGAACCACATCCAGAAATATGGCATAGCTAGAAAATCACTGAATATTTTTGCCCTAAACTTCCAATAATTAAGTAAATAAAGTTATGTTTTGAAGTTGTGTCTTTTGCTCCTCTGTCTGTTTCCCCTCAGTCTTGGTCATATACACTTTCTGGCCAAAAGAAAAAAGTCATACACACCATATTTGACTGGAATGCATTTAGCTGTAATTGATAACCATAAAGTTATAAAGTTAAAGTTAGTACCATAAAGTAGGATATGATGCCCTCTGATGGATCGTGTTTGTCTCCAGATTGTTGAATTTAACTGTAATAACAAAACATTGTCTTCTTACAAAATATTTAGGGGGGTTTGAGAGCAGACCTTTCATCCGGGGTCTCCAGGGTCGCAGTGTGAGCATGAGAACCCCCAGCAAGTCCAAGGACACCCTGAGCAAAGTGCTTCCTCTGCGCTGGTCGCTTGGTTCCAAGGACAGACGAAAACCTGACCCAGTGCCTCCCCCAGTCCAAGACCCTGCTCCTGTTGAGTTGGTGCAGTACTTGGAATCTGGCAGACGTCCACGATGCACAAAGGATCCAATAGTGGCGCTGATGAGCGGACCGCCTGGCACCAGAGAAGCTGCTGAAGGCCAAGCAGCTGGCCGGTCTTCTAGTGTTGGGAGTATAAGTCATTTGGGTGTTGGAGAAGTGGCACCAGAGTCTCCCCAGGTCCCTCAGGGCCAGAGGAGACCATCAGACAAGACACCCAGTTTGAGAAATAGCAAGACCAGCCACGCAGCCGACGAGGTCCCCGCGGTAAGCAGTAGTTCCAGTAGTAACACTCTAACCAGGAGGAAGGATTCCAGGAAACAGAGCTCCTCCAAAGACAGTGAGACAAAAAGAAGACCGAGTGCTGGAGTTCAGCCCAGCTACAGCACTCCCAGCCTTCACGACGGGACACTGAGAAGACACAAAGGGGAAAAAGGGGAAAGGGCTGACCACGGTACAAATGAAGGAAATTCAAAGCCCAAAAAAGGTGAAGTGCCCAAGAGCCATGAGGGACTTCTGTCGTTCTTCAAAGGTAACTTCCTGAAGAAAGACAAGGATTCAAGAAAATCCAGAGAGGGTGATTCAGGGAAGGGGGGAGGTGAGGTAGGAGGTAGAAGGACCCTGTCAAGGCTGTCACTGTCCAACGGAGCAGCAGGAGGCGGAGGTGGAGGTGGAGCCGGGGCCGAGGGGGGCAGATCCAACGGCTCAGGCTATGTAGGTGATGAGATCGCAAATGGGAAAGTGGGCCGAACTACGTCAGACATCAAACGCTCCCAGAGCTCTTCAAACATCCCTACAAAGGCAGAGCAGAGCATGCGTAGGACAGCATCTTTGCATCGTAACGGGATGTCTACGGCTCCAGCACAGTCCCGCAGCCTGACAACAGACAAGCCTTCATACAGCACCCTGCAGAGGCCTCGTTACAGCACAACCTCCCTCGGACGCAAAAGGACGGTCCCCGAGTCCAGCTTTTGACACTGAGATGTTCACATTTACGCACACACAAAGCCTTTTATTTGACAGAAAATGAATGACGTCCATTCTCTGAGATCAAAGCAATAGCGTTGAATTCACAGCGGTACACTATGTTGCTCCCAGATAATAAGCGGGCTGGAGTGGCAATTTACATTGCCCCGGCTGCACCGGGGCAATGTAAAAGCAAAATGCAAAGCAGCAAATGAGATTCTATTTATTCTGGGTTAGAAAGAGCAGAATTAAATGATGTGACCGATCCATCAAATATCAGAGGCAGTCCATCTCTATTCTGGTTTCTATGAATTAAAACAAGTGCCTGAGCAACATATATGCAGTTTAAGTCAATGAGCTTTTGTCAGTTTAGCACTGGAAAACATGAAGTCCTTTACACGCACACATGCACATGCAGAATAACTGCATTTATGTCTATTATGTGTTGAAATCTATCACTGTTTTTTAATTAACAGTTTTTTTCTCTTACTGTCAACACACTGATTTTGTTTATTTTGTCAGAATGTATTTTGCCTACTTGTGGCACTTGAAGGCTATAGTTTCTGTATGATATTAATTATATTCAGTTCATTGTTAAATGTCCTATACTTATCTGTGGTAGGACAGGGTTTATTTCCATGTGTCTCAGAGGGAATGGATTATTTCTTGAAGAGCAAACCCACAGTTGAAAGAACAAGACCATAATTGCAGTGACTTTTTGGAGATTATCTGTATTCTGTACGATCACTGATGCTGGGGATCTTAATTGTTGTTTGGTTAATGGTTTATCCAGGTACAAGGATGTTCTTATATCGCTATCTGACAAATATCCCTGGTTCTACATTCTGTATTTCTATCTTTTTTCCACCTAATATTTATGGGTGCCTCCTCGTCTATTCCATTTCTAACGTAAGAGCCCATATCAATTCAGCTGTGTAATGGAAAGATCCAGCATTACTTTCTTTTTTGCTCAAAAATAACTATTATTTTAGGAAGAAATTATTTTGTGGAGTGTCAGCGAATAACATGCAACAACCATCATCCAAACCAGGACTCTAAGCAACTCATGCACAACTTTATTAACAGCTACTGGGTTTCACACCTTTCATGATGTCTTATCCCCATTTAGCCAAACTTACTTTTTTCATCAGTACTTGGCACTCACTGAAGATGTACTTGACATTAAATAAAGCTGCAGTGTAGGAATGTCATAATTAGTGAACCACATTGCCATTAGAGGAAGACAACAACATCTTTCTGCTTGCTAATTATAGATATATGAAATATGATAATTAGCTTTACTTTGACTTATGTTCACACCAATATTCATTCAAAAGCCTCTGAAATCCTGTTTCTTTCATGATTCAGATGAATAAACAGCCTACATACTATGAATCAATATTGTTTCAAGTTCACAAATACATCCCTCAATGGCAATTTAAGTTGTTATAGGAGTATCTAACTGCAAAAATGGATTCAACATGCATCATTATGTACATTCAGAGTTAACATCTCCTTAATTTAAAAAAAACTAGAGCAGAAAAAGCATACTAGGAAGAATATTTTGTGACACGGTGGTGCAGTGAATAGCATTTGTGCCTCACAGCAAGATGGTCCTGGGTTCGATTCCAACACCAGTGGATGGGGGTGGGACTTTTCAGTGTGGAGTTGCCTGCGTGGGTTCTTTCTGGGTACTCCAGCTTCCTCCCACCATCCAAAGACATGCACTGATAGGTTAATTAGTTAATCTAAATTGCCCGTAGGTGTGAATGTGAGAATAGTTGTTTGTCTCTATATGTTCAGCCCTGTGATGAACTGGTGACATGTCCAGGGTGTACCCCGCCTTTGCCCATAAGTAGCTGGGATAGGCTCCAGTGACCCTGGTGAGGATAAAGCGGGTTCAGAAAATGAATGAACGAAAGAATAGTTAACTGTTAGTGTTCATGGAAAATTACAGATCGATCTTTTAAGTACCTCTGTGTGTTTTGCTCTGAATACACTGCTCTATTTTGACAGTAAAATATTTCACAAAAATGTAAGTTGTGAATAGACCCAGAGTTATGAATGTGCCATTTGTTGGAGACGCTGGAATTCTTTCAAAGCTTGGCGCCGGCCTCTGTTCTATCTGATTAATGATATAAACACAGAAATAGGTTCTTCACTAACCTTCATAACCTTCACCAATTTCAGTCCATTCAAATGAAATGTGTTCTGGGGATGTTTTTTCTATGCAGACTTTCAAGTATCTTAGGGCCAGATCTACTAAAGGTTTGCATGTATAAAAACGTGTGCAAACTCATTACACACACAAAAAAGTACAAACTGACTTACTAACAGTGCACATGAAGGGTTGTGTTTCAATGGTGCAGAATAGCGCGTCTGCATCCAGTTAGTATGTTTGCCACAATGAATCTGAAATATGAGGCATTTACACGCAATTGTGCGTGTGCTGGGAGGAGAAAATGTCAGTATATTAATTTAGCACAAGTAAAGTGATTTATCAAACCCAAAAGCAATTTTGTTCATAGAAACTGCATCTATACTTAAAGGTGGGGTCTGAGATCTTAGAAAAACGGTTCGAGCAAGCTACATTTTGAAAATACTCAGTTCAAAAGTCCAAACCCTTTTCTTCAGACATCCCTTCGAAGCCACACCTCCAGAGTGGTGGCACGCGCAATTGTTTTCGAGGGTTGACGAGCGCTGCACAGCAACAATTCACTGGCTGAGGCTCTGCCCTGCTCCGTACCCGGGTTGGGCTCCGACGCCGTCTGCGGTCCGGTCCGGCTGAACCGTCTCCGACACCGGCTGAGGCTCCGTCCCCTGCTTCGCTCCCGTACGCCTCGGGCTCCTACCCTGACTACGGCCCCGGCTGAGCCTCTGGCTGGCAGATCCAGTCATACCTCATTCAGTTTCCTCTAACACCCCCACTCTTCCAGAACAGCCGCAGTTCAGACCTATGTGACTAATGTTGCATTTCCTAGTGGTTTATGTTAGTGACAAAATAGTTTGCAGGTGAACTTTCCATTCTAATATAACTAATATAACCAGGTTCTGGCTACGCTCCCTGTACAAGGGCTTCCAGCCTCTGGGAACGCGAAGAGGGGTACGCCCAGAAGAGGGGAGGGGTGAATGGCAGTTGAGTTTGATAGACATATCACTGTTCAATCATTTTGAGTGGGCACTCAAAATGATTGGATGGTGTTTTTTCAGTCCTACCCGTTCCACAGGTGACAGATTTTTTTAATTTTTGTGTTAGAGCATTTAATTAATTGGACGTAATTGGGGTGTGAAGGGGATTTTAAGGAATATAATAAAAAATACTCCAGAAAAACATCTCAGACCCCACCTTTAACACGTCTCAAAGGGAAGTGCAAACGGTTTGGATGTGTAATTGCGCACACATGGAAGTGGTTATGCAATACCTTCTATGACAAACTCAAACTAAACAAACTAAACAAAACTCCTCACAACGTTACATTTCTGTGCGTCTGGATCATTCCTGTTGCTATTAGTGTTGGTGTATCCCACAGCGATTTTTCCAGCACATTATCTCCATGACGACAACCAGTAGAGCATGCAAAATCCTCATGTAAATAGGGTGGTCTCCAAGACTTTGCACCTGTTGTCATTTGCGCAGGCAATCTAAGAAAATCACCCGCAAACTGCAGTTCAACCCCACACGCAAAATTCTAGATTGCGCACGCAAATTAGTACACGCAAATTGGGATGTTAGTAGATCCGGCCCTTAGTGTCTCATTGTGCCATCATTGTTTAAGTGTACATTTGAAATGCAAGGTATAAAAATGACCCTTTTCTCAGACTGTAATGCAAGCTGCTGTTTCTTGATAAGGTTAAGAGATAAAAAGATGCTTTTACATCTAATAACATGTATTTTTTTAAATTAAGTAATCTAATCACATTCATGTATAATGTAGTCATACAGTATGGTTTTACCCCTCAGCCATCAGCCGTGGGGTTTTGTCGACTGTGTCCATCAGTGTCCATGCGATTACTTTTCACTAAATCACATCATGTCCATCATGTTTGGTATTTAGGTAACTCTGGAAGCCCTTAGACCAAGGTTTCTCAGTCTTTTTTAAAACCACACCCCACTAACAGCATCATGAGCCTACTGGTGCCCCCCTATGCCTAGAAAAAAATGTGTGGGACTGGGAGGGGGTGACGTAATCCTGAAAGTAACAACACAGACCTATATGAGGAGGACGTGGTTGGTTATATAGCTGTGTAGATAAAACTGTGGGAAGGTCAAAGTGAGCTCCACTCACCTTATCATTGACTACCTACTGCCCCCGAAAACATATCTGTGACCGGGGGGGGGGGGGGGGGGGGGTTTGATGATGTGCCAGATGATATGCCCCTCTACCCCCATACTCATGGGTCTCAATCTGTGAGCTGGGGGAGAGTATGTGCCGAGTGATTTATAATGTTATGATGTATGACAGTATTTGCACAACGATGTCACACGACGACACCCCACCACCACCACCACCACCCCCCCCAGATGAGAACCACTGTCTTAGATGATTTTGTTGGGCATTGACCTTGACTTTCGAGGTCAAATTGATGTTGACCTACATTCTTCAGGTCTTTTGGAGTCCGTTCATGGTCATGGGGGCAGACAGGACAAGCTAACACAGATGAGGTGAGGGGCTCGTGATACTGAAGGGGGAGCAGGGATCAGCAGGGGTATAGGTGCAGGGCAGCCCACATTGTCAAAAGGGGCAGAGGAGTTATTACAACGTTCAACATTTTGGTTTTGTTTGCAGCAGCCAAGGCTTTCTATAACTTGCCCTATGACTTCCAGACATCTAAAAATGTGTTTGTGTGCATTGCATTCCGAAATAATGATTCAGGGCCAGAGGGGTCTGTGGTGGATAGCTGCAAAAATGTGCCTAGTTGTACTTGCTGTGCATGTTTAAAAGTTACACATGGGGAAACTGAGTAACAGCATTCCCACCCACCCGTTTCACCCTGACATGACAAATATTTGCATTGTATTTCCTTATTTGTTATTCATTTTTAAATTAAGGTGCCTAAGCCCCCCTGCCCCGCCCCCTTCCCAAGCCTGTCCACTTAAGGAGAGTATTGAGTTTGACATTTATGCCCTTTAACTATTTTTAATAAGTGTCTGGCTTGAAACCAAAAAAAATAAAAAATCACAGTAATCATGGTTAATGTTGCTACAGGCAAAGTTTATTCATTTCTCTAATTTCTCATGTATTACAAATTGGTCTTTAAACCAGTCTTGTAAAAGTTTTGTATTCTCTCCTGGTTTTTCTTTTTAGAATATTTCTCTATATTTCTGTCTGCGAATAAACAGTTGTTATATGAGAAAAGGGCAGATACAGTAGACCACTCAAACACCATTTCTGGATCGAATCATGCATCTGGGTGACTCATACTCAAACCACAGAACAACACATATCACATTTATTTATTGTTCTGGTAAGAAAGCAATAATAACTGAGCACTGAGCTTAGTGTAGGTCACATTCATAAGTCCAAGTGTGAATTCTCAAATGTTGTTGATAAAGCTGATGTTATTTGTGCAAGAGTTTTGAGAGTTTTCAACAAGTGCAGCACAGAAGCTGTCGTCCACATATCGTCGGCCACATTAAAACATTAACCCACAATTAGAGACTTCATTGACCGGGGTGACTGACATGGTTTTATTTTTACGGCGAGTTACTGAGAGGGTTGAACTCATTTATTAGCTCACCAAGTCTTAAATGGGTTTACAAAGACTGCTATTATCCTTTTTTTTTCCTTTTCATTATCATGTGTTGTCAGAGTAGTCAAATTCCTTTCAACTGAGAGCTGTGGTTTTGTGTCGCAAATAATTGAGCCTATCATTTTGTATTTTTAAACTCTTAAACATTACTGAGTGGAATACATTTTTTATGAAAGTCAGCCAGGATCACAGTGATGCTTTGTACTTTGCTTGAATGATTTTATCAACTTTTAATTTTGAATGAATTTATGTCCTGGAGCTGAACAGAATGTTTACTATTTGCTTTCGCCAACACATCATCATAGCCAGTAGCCAAAGCTGCTCATTAAAGTCTTTCCTATTGACTCCCTGAACAGCTGAAGAAGAATGAACGTACACTTTTGTTTCCATAGATAAAGTAGCAGATTTCCCCTCATTTGACAAATCAGCGCCGTTCTATAGTTTAAATTATGACGCGAAGTCTGTAATGCATTATAAATGTCTTTTTCATGGCTTAATCCCCACACACTCAATGTTTACTCTGCCAAACTGAGCACTTCTGTGTTAACACATTTTACGTAGAATGTGGGATAAAGATATTTTTATATGCAACTTTTCTATGTTTTATAAAAGATTCTGTGGATATATTTGTGAATATACACAAAACGTTTATTGTGTGTAAGAAAGAGTGAACAAACAAGCATATTATTATTATTACTGACATTTGGCTTGTTGGGTGCAGTGATTTGAGAATAACATGCCAAGGTATCTGATAGAACTATCCTGAATTATACAAGGCTTTGCATAAAGATGTGACAAATATGTAATCACTGTAAAACACCATTTTCTGCCTGAATTATCTTCTGTACATGATGTTATATTGTTCTATTTTGCAATATAAAAATAAAAAGATGTTATTTATGAGTACAGGCTTTAGAAACTTAATTTATTAAGTAAAGAAAAAGCTATGTTGATTTTGCAATAACACTTTATTTCACAATTAATGGGTACAGAAGTTAAACAGTCCAGCTGTAATTGAATTGTCTATATAAGAAATTGGAAGTGGATGAAAGTCTTTTTGGTTCTGCAGTGTTTTGTACCTCTGAGACACAGTCATCACAGAAGAACTGAGTCAGGTTGTTCTATATATGACCTACTATACAAGTGATGGATTTTCGATCTGTTTCAATTTTTTTCCTTCTCCATGTCCTTGGAAGTGTGTAAAGTTGTCCCAATAACTCTAGGGGCCGTCCAACTTGGAAAAAAGTTGGGTTTTGGTAGGTGTGCAGAGGTATTCTATTAAAAAAAGGAGGTTCTATAGCTTTTCTTAACAGTTGCATTTGAACATGCAGTGAAAGTTCAGTTACTGTTTGCTTTGTCTGCATAAAGGTGCATAACAGGGTGCTTAAAAAGTGTGGAAAAAAGTGTCTCTTTGTCAAATTTTAGAGTGTGCTTAAAGACACATAATATTGTAAGATAAGAAATACATGAGGAAAGCATATAAAAAAACTTCAAATGATTTCACTAACCAGTTGGTACTGGAATGATTCTAGTGGAACTTGTTTGTGGGATATCCATGCACTTTTGTGATTTTCATATGTTTTGAAAACATTTGTCAGTAAAACATAATTTACTGTGAATTACCTCTTTAAGGAGGTTATGTTTTCATCGGGGTTTGTCTGTATGTCTGTTAGCACGATAACTTAAAAAGTTATGGACGGATTTTCATGAAATTTTCAGGAAATGTTGATACTGGCACAAGGAACAAATGATTGAATTTTGGTGGTGATCGGGTGGGGGGGCATTGATCTGCCTTGGCCGAGGTCCGCTGTTTTCTAGTTCATTCATTCCTTCATACATTTATTAAAATTAACTTTTCTGCTACACACAAGTATGAAAGTACATAAAGTCAAGGTCTGAGGAAAAAAATAGCAGTTTTGAAAAAGCCTGGAATTTTTACTTGGATAAAGAGCAAGCACCATGGTATTATTCAGGTCTGTTCTTGATGGTGATTCTACATCAAGATATGAAAATCGAAGAATATACAGGTGTATCTCTAAAATTTGAATATCATGAAAAAGTTCAATATTTTTGCCAGTTATTTCAGAAAGTGTAAATTCCACTCTAAAATGTCAAGCGTTTTATGATTTTAATTAAATTAAAATCATCTTAACTTGTTATGCTCAGAGTACGAAAACTGAACCCAGATGCACGACCCAGAGACAGACTGAAAAGTTCACAGTGTTTATTAAACACCAAGCTGACTGACAGTTCAATAAAAATGATACAGTACAAAATCTTGAGGATAATGGTGACGGGGTTCTTCTCAGGGTGAGTACCCCGGACCGGAGACGAAAACCCACCGTCCGGTTCGGTAGAACACGTCAGTATCCCGACTGGGGAGAAGCAGAGGGAGGTCAGTGGCAGAACCAGGTCATACACGGGAAGGCAGTCAAACAGGCAACAGGACATAGGGATCAGGCTAGCTCACATACCGTTAAAGTCAGGCGAGGAGGTCAAAACCACAAGGTCAGAAGGAGGCAGAAAAAACCGACAGGGATAAGGCAACAGGCAAAAACAGAGATGGCAAACCAGGTCAAACACAGGTAGGCAGACAGACAGACAAACAGGATCAAAAACACTGGTAAGTATCTCGAACTCTCGATCTCGGTAAAATACGAACTGGCAACAAACAAGGGGGAAAGACAGGGCTTAAATACACAAAAGGGAGGGAAGACAACGAGACACAGGTGGAACAAATTAGGGCAGAGTCAGGTAATCACACAGGTGGACACAATCAGGGAAAGGAAGCAAAGACACCAGACATGACACATGAGGGAAACTTAACAAAATAAAACAGGAAACGACACACAAGACAGACAAAACCAGACTATCGTCTGGTGGCAGGCTTGACATCACTATCATAAAATTTCATTCTCAGTTTGAGTAATTTATAAATTATGCAGGATAAACACCATTAGGGCCTGATTCACTGAAGGTTTGGACACTTAAAAACGGGACCACAAAAGCAAAAACACGCTGAAGCTTATCTACTAACAGGACGCACCAAGGGCTTCATCTCTCAGCTCACACAACCCATTTAGCATGTTTACCATGATGAATATGTAATATGGGCGTTTCTGCCAGAATGCACAAAATTATTGGGAGGAGTAGATGCAAATATTTAGTAAGCACACGAAATGTGATTTACCAAACCTGGAACTGACTGCGGTGGCTGATTTTCAGTCTACAGCCAAAACTGGCTGCAGTTGTTGTGGTGGGGAGGCGGCATAGGCCCAACCAAAGAGAGAGAGAACAAGTCTTTTCTGCTTGTGTCAACATTTTTGGAATCACGGAAGAAAAAATAATTGGGACATATGGCCTACCCAGTAATGCCATTTTAGAATTATTAGATGAACTAGAGGATAATTTGGGGCCAGTCACAAGGAGGAGTCATACACTACCTTCTATGAATAAACTCCTGTAACATTACAGTACGTCTGGATCATTTCAGTGCACTGTTGCCATTAGTACTGGTGGATCCCAGAGCAGTTTTTCCAGCGTACTGTCTCAATGACGATAACCAGTAGCACACACATAATCCTCATTTAAATAGAGCGGTCTCCAAGACTTTGCACCTGTTGTCATTTGCACAGGCAGTCTTAGTTGATCACCTGTGACACGCAAATCAATAGCATTTTTTAGCACAACCAAGCAAATTTTCACTTGCAATTTGCGATCTTAGTAAATCAGCCCTTGTGAATCTTTCAGTCTGGTTCAGTTTATACGAACACCATTAACTGAAAAGACTGCAAGGTCTGTTCACAGAGTGTTTGATTGAAACACATTCATGGAACATTGAATGGAAGAAAATGTGTAGTAGGAGGAGGTGTACAAATGACAGGAATGCCCACAGCCTTGAGAAGTTTGTCGAGAAAAGTCAATCAAAGAACTATAGGGAGCTTCATATGGACTGGACTGAGATGTGGACAGTCATGCAAAAAGTAGATCAGTAAAACCTGCAGGTAAAATAAAATCAGCAGTCTTATGTATCCACTAAGAAAATCAGCTGCTCTCTCTTACAAGCAGCGCCATGCCCACTGCAAAAAAGCTAAAGACACTAAAGCTGAGGAAAAAGGTACTCAAAACAAGTGAATTATCTGTCCATGCAGTAACATCATTTCACCTGACAGGATTTCTTTGTTAAATCTAGAAATAAGCGTGTCTACAGATTAAGGATGTAATGATATGAAAATTTCATATTACGGTTATTGTGACCAAAATTATCACGGTTATCATTATTATCGCAGTATTGTTGAAATTGTGCTCAAAATGTTAAAAAAGTACTAATACACAGACTGAAATAATTTAACCAAGTTGTATTTTGGAAAAAAACAACAACAAAAAAAACAAATTAAATAATAGGTACAATGTCCCTTCTGAGCCTATTTTGCCTCTATATACTATATAAACAAATGTTTACTATACCCATGTTTGGGATCTGTTTTTTTTTTTTCAGCACAACTTCATTTATATCAACTCTATTTTTTTTTCACTGTCACATACTATAAAAACGCAAAAGGACAAAAAACATATTAAAAAAAATATAAAATGCAATTTGAAAAATGTATATAATTTATTGCATAAATAACACACAGATGCTTAACAAACCTTTTCAAAGACTTTAAAAGTGAATATTGGTTCCAAGTATTAGGTATATAAAATCAAAATTGTAATAAATTGAAACTATACTCAAATATTTGGCATAAAAGCAGATCTTTACATAGATGTTTTTTCTCCTAAAAGTGCGGTAATCAAACATGGTTATCATGATAATTACAATTTAAACAATAATACTAACCGTCTGCAATTTTACCGCGGTTTATTGTTATGGTAATCGTTACATCCCTACTACAGATGTGTGAACACTTAACATAAGAAATTAACTCTTAAAGATAAATAACAAGATAAATTATCTAACACTTCTAAATCTAAGTTGTTGTTTTTTTTTGTTATCGGGGTAGGAATCAAATACTTTGCAGTGTAAGTTCAGGAAAGCAAAGCTATCACCTTAAAAGTGAGGTCAATTTCTCTCCAATGTCAAAACCCAGGGGTCACTAACTTTACTTATTTCACAGCATCGCTTCATACTGAAGATTTCTATCTGCTATCCTTGTAGCTCTGTGTTTCTAAGCCTCATTATTTACCAGTTCAACTGTCAAATATCTAACCTAGCTGCATGTACAGACGGAAGAACATATTAAAAATAAACTCACTGTGTAAATCCACTTAACCCATGCTGACCCAGTGCAGCTTTTATGGCAGGTCCCAGAGGATTTTTCCCCTATTTTTAACCTTTCTTAAGGGATTTATCACCATTTACTCTAATATTAGGCTCAGTATTTTGCATTTTTAAGAGAAAATCAGGTTTCCTATATTTATTTCTACTAATTGTATAGATTTTCATTAAAGCTCAGATTAAAGTTGAGGGTTATTATATAAAAAACAAAGAAAACTGAAGAAAAAGATACATCACTGTGCAAAATATTAGTGAATCAGTGTTGTAGAAGATGACGGTGTTTCCACATTCACTACGTAGCCTCTGAACGTCCAAATGGGTCATATCTGATGACCATGAAAAGATGACAAACTGTATTTTACACCAATTATTTACATGTATTGATAGGATTAATGGATCAACAGGTATTAAATAGTTTAGATCAGTAGATGGTTTTAGTCGCTGCTGGATGTTTGGGTCTATACGGTTTCATTTGAATGCTAAAAGTGTAACAGCCGTGGTACAGTTAGTCCACTGCTAACACCCCTGCTTTATTTAAAGGAGTGATATTTTGCTTTTTTTAAATGTAATTATGCATTTAAAACATTTCCCTGTGGTCTACATAAACTGTAAATGCTATGCTTGGGTCTGAATTCTTCATTAATTCAACTCCACAACTCCATCTTCAACCCTATTTCTGAGGAATGACACCAGAAAGGTCTTTCTGAGCGCTGGCCCTTTAAATGCGCATGAGCCACTTCACACCCCGCCTCCTCCAGGTTGCTTACTGTGCTTCTCTGTCCCCTTCAACCAAAAACTGGACATTTTAGGTAATCAGCTCGAAGTTTGGACACACAATTACGTCGTACTCAGAGAAATGTTCATTGGAAGTCTTGACCTTACATGTGCAAATGTCGTGACGTAACTAGTTATAAAACATATTAAATTAAGAAGGAATAGAAACAGGTTGTAGAAATCCACTCGATTTTTTGTCAAAATGAATATAAAGATGGCTCTGCAGCACCTGGAGGGTTCAAATCAGAGGCGATTCTAGGATCTGACCTTTGGGGGGGCTCAGCCCCCAGGAAGCAGCTGATATCCATTGTTGACAAAGAATTATTAGGCTACTGAATTTAATCCAGTTTTTGAATTTCTTAGAAAAGCCAAAGATTGGTCAGATAGTTTTCTCTGTGACCCGCCGTTTTACAAAAAACAGATGTGGAAGTGGACAGTAAATATAGTGATACATTAATCCACATGATAACAGCTCAAAATTACACCATGGTCGGTCGAGGAGGTTCAGGCTTTGATGGCCAACATAAAAATTCAGACGAGACAACATGCAACGAGCGAGTTTTCAGCAACTCTCTGAGCAGACGACACGGAAATAACACGCCACATTGCTATGACGTCCAGGTACTGTAAAGTCAGTAGTATCCAGTAATGGAAACGGTCTGCAGGAATACTGAGCCGAGCCTGTTCCACGTAGCAGAAACGTGGCAAAAGGTAGACCTGTGCAAGTAAAGTTGCAGGGAAAATGTGGACTGGATTTTCAGTGATGTGGGCGTACTCAATATGGACAAGTGGACTACTGACTGAAGGGGCTCTGTACCTTATACTATGAAGTGAAGGGAAACTGACCGAGTTATAATTATATTTAAGTTACTAATGACAGGTTACATGATTATTTATTTAAACTCATATTCTGGCCACATTGTATTGAATTTGTTGGAACTTTTTGTAAAAAACAAAAAAAAAAAAAAGAAAAAAAATTAATAAAAAGCACCATATTATTTAGGGGGGCTTAAGAATATTTTTAGGGGGGCTTCAGCCCCCCTAATATAGACCTAGTAATGCCACTGGTTCAAATTCAAACTATTGGAACTATTAGGGTCCAAATACACAAATAAATGAACCAAAGACCAGTAAAAGTGGGTTTAGTCAAATATGACCCTTTGGCTGAAATCCCTCCAAAGAGGAAAGCGAGTTGTTAGTGAGACATTCTCTCCTAACCTGAAGGAGTGAGACACAATGTCAAACTAGAAAAGCACTCGGAGAGCGCAGACCTCCACCAAGGCAGATCAGTGCCCCCCCCCGATCACCACCTAAATTTAATCATTTGTTCCTTGTGCCAGTATCAACATTTCCTGAAATTTTCATCCAAATCCGTCCATAACTTTTTGAGTTATCTTGACAGACAGACAAACCAACACCGGTAAAAACATACCCTCCTTGGCGGAGGTAATAACACAGAGTCTCATGAAAGAAAAAGAAAAAGTGTAGGTTGACAAGAATAAATAGAGGGTGAAAGGCAGAGCAGTATTGTAGACACTCAGGTAATCACCAGTGGACCCTGGAGTTCTCCTCTAATATTAACCTGCTCAGTCTGAGAAGTGATGAAACCGGCAGCAGCAGCAGCAGCAGGGGTCAGCGGTGTTATCTGCACAACAGAGTCGGCTTTGTGTAGTATTGACAGACTGTCAGTGATGGAAAAAAGTTTTTGGACACCCCATGCATTTGCCATATATTGAATTAAGAATCGCTTTGAGGTCATTGAACTCTCTATTCTCCAAACCCACATGCTCCCTTCTGCACATGCTCTGTTCCATCAAGGTCAAAACTGGATGTTTCAGCAAAATAATGAAACATATCCAGGGCATGACATGGTGAAACAATTTCATTTTGTGATTTTTTTTTTCTTTGTCAACAATAAATAAATAAATAAATAAATAAATAAATAAATAGCATTTGTTTGTCAGTCTGATGTTATCGGACTTTTATGATCGTGTAAACGGGCTCGCTGATATTGGTATCTGAAACAGGTTAGTGTTCGCTCACAGGGGAACAGAATCAAATATTTGCAACCTTATTTTTTGCGAACTGCCTCATAGTAACCAAAGAAAAGGCAGAACATCTGGGGTTTTTTTGTTGTTTTTTTTTTAGTTTCATCTGCATTGTGTGTCCTGTCATTTGGGTTTGTGTTTTTCTGTTTTCTAACACAGTGTTGGATCCAATGAACACCATGTTCCTGCTGGAGAATTGTCCTGAATCTTTCAACATGTTATCCAAACATACTCCATTCCTTTTTCCTTTTTTGAGATTTAACCCATAAAGACCCAGTGATACTTTTGTGTCAGTTCTCAAATAGATTTTTCTCTCTATATATAACCTTTCTTAAGTGCTTTATCACCATTTATTGTAATATTATCCTCTTTATTTGATTTTTTATTTTATTTTTTTTTGTGTAAATCATGTAATTTTCTCTATTTAACTCACTGATCATGCATATGTTCATAAAAGCTCAGCGCAAATTCAAAGGTTATGATATCAAATCAGAAAAAAATGAGGGAAAAGTTGATTTTTCAGCAAAAATATCATTGACTAAATATAAAACCAAGTGTCTCCATCCAGTGTCATTGATTAAACTCCATGGGTTTTACTGGTGAATCAATATTGCAGAAAAATGACAGTGTTTCTATGGTAACCACGAAGCCTCTGAATGTCCAAATAAGTCATATCTGATGACCATGAAAAGGCGACAAACTGCATTTTACACCAATTATTTCCATGTATTGATAGGGTTAGTGGATCATCAGGTATTAAACATTTTAGATCAGTAGATGGTTTTGGTCGATGGTGTGCGTTTGGGTCTTTATGGGTTAATCAAGTTCGAAAGGTCAAAAGAATGTAGAAACAAAAGTATTTATTAAGATCAAAAACGTTTACAGCTGAAATACTTACATTCAGAAATACTGAATAGAAAGTTGCATAAAATGAAAGTAAATTAAAAGATTTTCTCTTTTTAAAGGAAGAAAATATGACTTGGCAACACATAGTGAAAAAGCTAGAGCACTGACTGTGAACCTAACCCCAGGTTCAGTCATGGTCATGTTTGCTTTCAATCGCCTTTCTCTAGTCATTGTCCGATGCTTCCCGTCTCCTCTGTATTATCTGTCATTGAATGAATGTGCAAAATACAGAAAAAAAAGATTCCCTCAACATTCTTTGAAGCTGTGATGGGTAGATGAATAGTCTGCATTTTGTTCTAGAAACTGTTGGAGGTTGTTTCATCGCCCCTCATGTATCCAATGTTTGATTTTAAGTTTTCATTTGTACATAAACTTTGCATTATGCCTTTGGAAACTTTATATACACCCTCCAACAGCTGTACATCAGAGACAAATGCTTTATAATCTTTTGGTAATGAGGAAAATTTGCATATAATTTGATTATAATTTCTCCAAATTGAAAGTTTATCCCATTCAGAAACACCATCCATTATCAGACTAAACAGCTGCAGATGCTGTAAAGAATCACAGTGAAAAAACCCCATTCCATTAAATTCTGTTGTGCTCAATTCAATTTAGGAAGCTTTGCCGGCATGAAAATCCTCTCTCTGCTCCGTACTTAACAACTCATATACAAAATAACATAGACATTTATATTTCTTCATCAGACAACAATGGAAATAAATGCATAAAGATACTAAAATGATAAAATTATGGATTAACTGTACTATAAATGTAAACATAGTAAACATGGATGGTAATAATTAGTAGTATTTTTTGGATAATAACATATATTTTGTTATTGACGACATTAAATCCACATGTTGAGGGCTGAATACAATCTACATGTTGAATGTTGTGAGGCTGCAATTTGTGTGACAAAACTTAGAACACTTTTTCGCGTACATACTGTTTTATTTAGACGCTAATGTCAAAATCCACAGAAGCACAGACAGAAGAGAGCACAGTGTATTTTTTTTTTTTTTTGCCAGTGATGGAGGGCTGCATATGTTTGAACGTGAGGCTTTTGGTTTTTGCTTCATAAATGGAGAAAACAGCAGTTACACCAGAGTTTCTCATCCTTGTATGGGACTCCTATAAGGTGTTTTTTAATAAGTAGAGTGGTTTCTACAGGTTGGAAGAGTACGTTTCATATATGGGTGCTTCTATGAAACTGGGTTCATTACGGTACCTGGCAATTTGACAGCTTGTTTAGACCCAATAATAAAAGAGAAATTTAGACATAGAGTATTTCCCCCCTAGGATGTACCTAATGATGACCTCAGATAAATGCCAAAAAAAAAAAAAAAATTATACTCTTGCTCTATCCCAAAATTAATGAATTTTTAATAAAATATTGGGGTCAAAATTGGGACAAGAAAAGCTACCTCGGTGTCAGTGCATTTGATCTTGAAAACATGGCTTGAAATGGTCTTATACACCGCTATGGATAAAGACACTGTTAAATTTGACAGTCCTAGTGGTTTTTCTAATCCAGACATGTGGGTTTTTCAGAAATCGGCAGTCTCGTTCCAGGTTTCATGTGTAACCCATCGTGTCCACTCACGTTACATGCAGAACCTGCCCATTTAAACACAAATACATCACAAGTGATTTTGCAACCATGGTCATTTTTGTAACGCACTCTGCCTTGCATAATTAGTTTGATTCCCAAAATGTACCTGTGAGAAAAAAAAAAAAAAATACAGCATAATTTTTGTTTCCTTTTTACCATGTTACATGCAGATTTTTGTGTAAAAATAATAGTAAAATGTGTTCTATCTGAAAAATTGTTTCTCTTTTATCTCACTAAATACACATTTTAAAGTGGTCGTATTTTGCTAAATCCATTTTTATATGTCTTTGGTTCATTTATTTGTGTATTTGGACCCTAATAGTTCAAAAAGTTTGAATTTGAACCCTCCAGGTGCTGCAAAGCTATCTTTATATTCATTCTGGCAAAAATCAAGTGGATTTCTACAACCCATTTCAATTCCTTCTGAATTTGTTAAGTTTTATAACTAGTTACATCACGACATTTGCACATATAAGGTAAAGATGTCCGACGAACTTTTCTCCAAGAATGCCGTAATTGTTTGTCAGCAGCAGCGGTTGTAGTCCATACTGAAAATAGGTCCAAAGTTCGAGCCAATTACATAAAATGTTCAGTTGTTGGTTGTATTAACAAACACAAGTGACTGAACGGGACAGAGCAGCACAGTCAAGAACCTGGAGGGGGTGGGGCATTTTCATTTAAAGGGCCAGAGCTCAAAACAACCTTTTTCGTGTCATTATTCAAAAATAGGGTTGAAGATGGACCTGTGGAATTTAATTAATGAAGAATTCAGACTCAAGCATACCATTTACAGTTTATGTAGACCACAGGGAAGTGTTTTAAAATGTATAATTCAATTTAAAAAAGTAAAATATCACCCCTTTAAAATAGACCCAAAGTGCTTCCAAATTTGTTTCATAACATTAGTCTACTAATCTGGTTTGAATTTTTAGCCCCTCTGTCCTGTTTTTAGGGACCAGTATCATAGAAACACCCATATATATATGTATGTATATATATATATATATATATATATAAATAATAAAAGTCATGTCATTTCTGCATATAATGTATCTGATTTGCCTTTTACAAATGCCTAAACTAAACATGGGCCATCTGAAAACAATGTCACCTATTCTCAGACAACTCTGGGACCCTTAAAACTGGGTCAGGGGTCAGGAAAGGTTGAGAAACCCTGAGCTTCATTTTGTAGTAAAACATTTAATATTCACATGAATGAGCTTACCAAATATATCAATAACAGTGAATATAAACATCACATTTACAAAAATATTTCATGAAATAATTCATGGCACAGCGTTATTCATTTGTGTGGCTGAATGTCATACTGAATTAAGATTAAAAATACTGCAAAACTTTCACTGCTTGACAGATAAGTATTTCACAAATATACACAACTCAGAAATGTGCCAAGAGAAAACAGATGGTCTGTTTGTACTTTCTGGCCATTTAGTCACAGGCCTAATTTTCTTGTGGTTGCATTAGCTGAGTGTTTTTATACATGTGGTCAGTCAGATTTACACCTTTGTGTAAATACTGCACAGATGAAAACATCCCATAACACAAGCTCAAGCAAAATTTGCATGTTAGAGAAGTTTAAATTATTTATCTTAGGTTTACATTGTATCAATACAGACTGCAGCTGTTTTATAAATGGCCATATGGTGGCGCTATCTGTGCCCTCACTTCATTACAAATGTTATCATGTCTGTCAAGGAAATGAAGTACCCTAGAAAACAGCAGAAACAAACCAACTAATGTCGAGCTGAAATATAATGTCTCCCATTGATACAGATAGTGACATTTTTGGACAAATTATCATCAAATAATGCAGTCTGTGCACTTTTTAATAGTGCAGTTACTCTGTCATAGATACGTATCAAAACGTCTGTTTTCTTGTCAGTAAATAGCTGTCAGTGTTCTTTTACTTAAGCATTTCAAATAAGATGAAAAGAACCCAAAACTGTAAGAGCGGCTTACAAGAATTACTTGAAGTCAACATAGTCGGAGCAAAATGAAAGTGAAACCTGAAGTATAAACATTCAGCTTTGAGGAAAAATGAGGTATTATACAGTCACATTCAGCATGTGTGCACCTACTACTGTATTCTACAAACTGGCAAATGGTAAAAGCACTGCAGTTACATTGCACTTTTTCAACACCAGACAGGTAGAGAATAGATCTTCAAGTGTGTACTCCCTGAAAAAAAGACTAAAGTGGCTTAATTTCATTCCTTTCAAACATGGTGTGACATCTAGAAATGACTGCAGGTTGATTTCAAAGCATTAAAAAAAAGACATAAACACAGACAACAATGATCAACACCTCTGTGACATTTGGGTATATTTTTTTTTACATTTGAACATCTTTTTAGATTTCCATCTTCAGTGTGTGTTCTTCTCCTGCCGTGTCATTTGCCTTTAAAGCCACTGCTTGAATGCACTTCACAGAGTCCATCATGTTGTGTTTACATGTTTCTGTTGCTCCGTATGCCTTCGTCTTCTTTATTTGCATTTATAGTGGGAGGCTGGTCTTCTCAGCGTATGTTGAAGCATGTTATTTATATATGTCTGAATTCACTTCGTTAATCAAAAACTCTCCAGCAGGAAAATCGTCATACTTTCAGTAATAACCTTTGGAAGATAGTGCTGTGACAGATGTTAGTGTTCACCTTTCAGGAGGCATAAAATGTAACTATTTTTAAATCCTCTTGTTTGTGACAGAAATACATTCTGCAATAAGTTTCAGGTGTGAAAAACCCTGCATCACCTGTTGAAGGATATGACAGATAATTCATCCTCTTTACTACATTCTAACCAACCACGAAGGAGCTGCAGGACTATGTGCTACAGAGGTTCCTTCATCCCCGAGCAATCAAGACTGAACTGAAGATAGAGTGATTTCAGAGTAGAGATGTAATGATATGAACATTTCATATCACAGTTATTGTGACCAAAATTATCATGGTTATCATTATTATCACAGTATTGCTGAAATGTGCTCAAAATGTTCAAAAAATACTTATACACACAGAGAAATAATGTAACCAAGTTGGATTTTTCGAAAAATAAATAAATTACAGGCACAATGTACTTTCTGTTGATAGAAACATTAAAATATTAACATGTAAACATCAAACATACAAATGTGCATTAAAGATGGCACCTTATGGCCATAAGAGACATCTGCACTAGGGGTGGGAATTGATAGGATTTTATCAACATCAGTGCTATTGTCAATTCTGTTTACCAGTCCAGCTCCTTATCAATTTTCCTATCGATTCCTGAGTGTCTTTTTGAGTGGGAAAAAAGTAGTTGGACAGGTCATAGTGGAGCTTGTTTGACCATTTTCCAAACCATATCATTCTGAATGTTACAATATGAGAGAGAGAGAGAGAGAGAGAGAGAGAGAGAGAGATGGTAATTGAACACTGTTTAATGATGATTAGAATTTAAACAGTAATACTAACCGTCTGGAATTTTACCGCAGTTTATCATTATACCGGTAATCATTACATCCCTAGTTCAGAGTTCACTGATTTTAATTTAATCTAATTTAATCAGTTTTCTTTTTTTTCTATTGTGGCCCTTCTTTTCTTGAGCTGTAGGACACATTAATTTCCCTTAGAGCTCAATAATATGAACTGAACACAGATGACTGTATGACCAACAGCAGTTGAACATGTGTCATTTTCAAGTTTACATCCTGGCCATAAGTGCCTGAAGTAAAAGGCTTAAATGAAAACATTTTTGTTTGACTGCTTAAAGAACAACTGCAGCAAAGCAGTTTTTAAATTCTGCTTCAGTTCAGTCATTATTATTAGTTTTTAATAGATATATTTACATACACTGTTACAAATTAAATGAAATAGCATTTAATCTGTTCTAGGCTTGACTGCAGTGAATGTAAAACATTGGATTTGAAATATTATACATAAATCACTTTACAGATATATTTTGCACTTTTTAACATGTTCGTTGGAGAAAAGTTATTTCATTGTTGTTTATTGTGAAACTGCTCTGGATGGTATCAGATCTTCAGATGGATCCTGCTGAGCTCCTTCGGGTATCATTCGAACACTCACACTACCATCTGTGTTACTTGGGTTCACCCGAAACTTTCTATTAGTTGGACATACAGCGCTGAAGAACCGTCTCTTGAATGTCTCACTGAGGATAATGTAAAGAAATGGGTTAATGGAACTGTTAGCGTAGCCCATGCTAATGGCTATGTAGTAGGCATAAGAGAAGGCTGGGCTTGGCTGATTCACCCCCAGGTGGACCAGCTGCAGGATGTAGTAAGGAGCCCAGCAGATGAAGAAAGCCGAGCAGATGGCCACTGCCATGCGGGTCACCTTTCTGGTGCGAACCCTTAAGCTTCGTGGAGGCAGTGGTGCCACGCTGGTGGACATGTGTTGGAGTATCCTGAAGAACACCAGACAGATGATGCCTAAGGGTATAGCAAAAGCCAAAAAGAACTGGTAAAGGGTGAACCAATATGTGTCTGTGACAGGGTCCGGCAAAAGGAGAGCACAGGCCACTAGACCATCTGGAAGGGACATCAGACCTGTGTACATCAGTACAGGTATTATAGTAAGGAAGGACAGACCCCAGACCAGACCAATAACCAGCGCAGCTAAATAGGGGGTGCGGACAGAGTTGAAGCGGATGGGATGAACAGTAGCCAAGTAACGGTCGAGAGTCATTGCAGTGAGTATGTATGTACTGACAATCTGGCTATTGGAGTCAAGTGCAGTGATGAGCGTACACATTACCCCCCCAAAGTGCCATGTACCGTTGCCAAGCAACTGGTGGATAAGGAATGGCATCCCAAGGAGAAAAAGGAGATCAACAATTGACAAATTTAAGATAAAGATGTCTGGAACTGTTTGCTTGCCATGACACTTGGTCTTCTTCATGATTGTGTAGATGACAATACAGTTCCCCATGATACCCAGAAAGCAGATGATGCCAAAGATGACAGGGAGGACAGCACTGGAGTGAGGGGTCCCATCTACATCTGGGGATGAGAGAGAGAGGGGGGGGTGAGTAATAAGAGAAAATATACACTATATTAAAATTTATTTCACACTGCATTGAACAATGACAAATGGCTTGGCATCTCAAACTGAATTAATATGTATAATACAGAATACTGAGTTTAGTACATAAACCATGATAAAGCATGGCAGTGTTGAAGTGTCAACACTACAAATACTTGTCTTAATCCTGAACAAAAGCGTCTAATTTCTAGCATCTACAGCCTGATTCATTCCACTACTGACAATCCAGCATCCGGTCCCAAGGACTCTAAGGAGCAAGAGTTTGGAATCACACTGCCTGATGAATATTGGCAACAAGTCAAGTTAGTTCACTCCTCTTCAGTCTGTGCGAGGCATGGTCTCCTATAGTGCACAGTTGTACACAAAGCTCACTACACTAATATGGAGCTGTCTCGGATATACACCAATGTACCTGACTCATACTTTTCTTTTTTCTTTTGTTCAGACAAAGTATAGTTTTTAGATGTTACCTGCTTGACAGTTTCGACTGTGACTCCAGCCCGTCAAGCAGACCAGCTGATACATGACACGCCAGCAGCACATCGGATGATGCTTTGGAGGAAGACTGGAGTCACAGTCGAAACTGTCAAGCAGGTAACATCCAAAAACTATACCTTGTCTGAACAAAAGAAAAAAGAAAAGTATAATTACATAAACAGAAGACAAAATGAACGTCATTAGCCGTGCCCGACTCATGTAATAGGTGTAAACAGTCTACAGCTGACCATTCCCATATGGTTTGGTTCTGTCCCAGGCTTGCCACATTTTGGTCTGAAATCTTCAAAACCCCTTAAAGCTATACCATATGATGTGGCATTTTTACACTTTTCTTTTGTAATCTTAAAATGCTCCTAATAAGCATGTCAAACTAAAATGTAAAAGAAGTCCACCAGGTTTTGAAATTCAAAAATGTTTCATTCTCATATATTTCTGATAAAAGTCTGACCAATCATTTTATTCGGTCCAAATAAAATAACTGGCCGAGTCTGTCTGAGTCTCCTGTCAATCATCCATTATCGCTGTCCCACATCCAATTATTTTATTCAGACAGAATAAAATGATTGATCAGACTTTTATCAGAAATATATGAGAATTAAACATTTTTGAGTTTCAAAAACTGGCGGACTTCTTTTACATTTTAGTTTGACACACGCTTATTAGGAGCATTTTAAGTTTACAAAAGAAAAGTATAAAAATGCCACATAATACGGTATAGCTTTAAAGTCACTTGAAAAAACTTGGAGACCTCTCTTAAATTATATTGAAACCTTGACATCTGCCTGATTGTGGTGACTGAGCCCCCTCCCCCCATTTTATTTACTTATTTATTTTCAATATTTATTTTCTTTATTTAGGTATTTGTTGTATGTTTTCAATAATGTTCACATGTCAATAATGGATTTACATCAAGAATTGTCTTCTTTCAGGTAGGGTGGGATTGTGGGAGGGGGAAAAAAAAAGGAAAAATGGAAGTCTTCTCTGTCACATTGCATTGGCATATTGTTGCCTGTGAAATGGCTCCCAATAAAGAAAGTAAATTAAAAAATAATAATAATACTTGTCTGCAGATGTTGAGTGAAGACGGATGAATCCAGTATCAGCATTTGCTTTAGACACTGAATACTACACTGTGGTGAACTGAACATGTGTGTCAGCACGAGCATGTGTGTATTTCACCAGTGCAGAATGGACATGAAAATGCAACCAAGGATCAATCAAATCTGCTTGTGAAATTTCTTTTGATTTCTACATATGCACTTACATTTATTTTATCCAGTACAAAAGAATTTAATACAAATATTGATTTTTGTTTGTAATGTGTAACTACATTACATATATTTTAACCCTTTCATGCATAGTGGTCACTCCAGCGGACAGTTATTCTACACCTGTTGTCTTGTATTTTCATGGGTTTGGTTGTTTTAGTTCCATATCAGCCAACACAGTGGACGCTTATGCATCATCTCATAAACTGCAATTCATACCATTACTGTAACTTTACTGTTCTTGATTGGTTCTTGAGTGGAAATCAATTGTTAATTGTTATTTTATGCATATCATCTCCATGAAGTGAGTAATAACTAGTATTAGAATATGTTAAAATGTGAGAAAACATCAGATTAGCTGCATTAACCCTTTCATGGATAGTGGTCACTACAGTGGACAGTTATTCTACAGCTGTTCCCTTGTATATTCATGGGTTTTGTTGTTTTATTTGCATATCAGACAACTTTGCTGTTCTTGATAAACCTGATCTGCAGTAACATGTTTGAGAGTAAATCAATTGCTAGTTGTTATTAGACTGTAATTAACAGTTTTCTGGAACAAAAAGGTTTTTTTCACATTATCTCCATGAAGTGAGTAATAACTAGTATTAAAGTGTGCTAAAATGTGAGAAAACATCAGATTAGCTGCATGTTAAAATGCAAATACATGTTTCTTTTCTTCAAAAAATAAACACGTGGTGTCCAACTGAGTGGACATTTTTGTAACTCCATAAAAAACAGGTTCATAAAACATTTCCATCGCATTGTTTTTTTCATGCCTAAAGACGAATAAAAACACTTAGGCAAAAAATCTTGATTAAGGTTCTCATAATTCATGCATGAAAGGGTTAAACATGATTTCATTTCACTGTTTTCATATCACTTTATGATATTGGGATTTAACCCTTTCATGCATACTGGTCACTACAGTGGAGAGCTATTTTACAGCTGTTCTCTTGTATATTCATTGATTTTGTTGTTTTGTTTTGTTTTTTGCACATATCTTTATTACAGTTTTAACACATTGCATATCTTTTCTGACATGAATTGGTAACATTGTGTAGATCTCCCCTGAGCATAATAGTTATAGTTTTCACACAATTTATCAGTAAACACATGTTTCTTTGCTTCAAAAATTAAATGTATGGTGTCCAGCTGAGTGGACATTTTTGCAACTTCATGAAAAAATAGGTTCATGAGAATTTTTTATTTTTTTTTTTTATTACTTTTATGTTTTTAAATTTATTTTATTTTTTTTTTACTTTTTTTTATAAGAAATTTTTCAATCACATTGTTTTTTTTCCATGATTTAGCTGAGTGGACATTTTTGCAACTTCATGAAAAATAGGTTCATGAGAATTTTTTTCAATTATTATTACTTTTTTGTTTTTAAATGTATTTTTTTTTAAACATTTTTTAAAAAATTTTATTTATTTTTCATAAGAAATTTTTCAATCACAATGTTTTTTTGTCATGATTTAAGAGAAATGAAAACACTCAGGGAAAAAAAATCTTGATTAAGGTTCTCATAATTCGTGCATGAAAGGGTTAAATACATGTTTCTTTGCTTCAAGAATAAAATTCATGGTGTAGGTGAGTGGACATTTTTGTAAATCTATGAAAAAAAAACAACCCTCAGTCTCATTGTTTTTATGCCTAAGGAGGAATAAAAACACTCAAAAAAAAGAAAAAAAGAAAAAGAAAAAAACTAAGGTTCTCATAATTCATGCATGAAAGGGTTAAACATGATTTCATTTCACTGTTTTCATATCACTTTATGATATTGGGATTTAACCCTTTCATGCATACTGGTCACTACAGTGGACAGCTATTTTACAGCTGTTCTCTTGTATATTCATTGATTTTGTTGTTTTGTTTTGTTTTTTGCACATATCTTTATTAAAGTTTGAACACATTATATATCTTTTCTGACATGAATTGGTAACATTGTGTAGATCTCCCCTGAGCATAATAGTTATGGTTCTCACAATTTATCAGTAAACACATGTTTCTTCGCTTCAAAAATTAAATGTATGGTGTCCAGCTGAGTGGACATTTTTGCAACTTCATGAAAAATAGGTTCATGAGAATTTTTATTATTATTATTATTATTATTATTATTATTACTTTTTTGTTTTTAAATGTATTTTTTTAACTGTTTTTTTTTTTTTTCATAAGACATTTTTCGATGACTGTTTTTTTTCATGATTTAAGAGAAATGAAAACACTCAGGGGAAAAAATCTTGATTAAGGTTCTCATAATTCGTGCATGAAAGGGTTAAATACATGTTTCTTTGCTTCAAGAATAAAATTCATGGTGTAGGTGAGTGGACATTTTTGTAAATCTATGAAAAAAAACCAACCCTCAATCTCATTGTTTTTTATGCCTAAGGAGGAATAAAAACACTCAAAAAAAAAAAAAGGTTCTCATAATTCATGCATGAAATGGTTAAAGCGAACATAGCAAAATAAACATCTGTGAAATGGTTGAATTTGCACTATTAATATCTGTCTTCATGAGATGTAGAAAGTGGATGAGATAAACATCAGACAGTTTTGGTATTTTCATAAAAAATTCGAAAAAAAAAAAAAAAAAAAAAAAACAAGAATCGAAGAGAAACAGGGCAAATTTGTGAGAAATAAAATGTTTTTCCTGTAAAATATTTGTACCTTTGAGCTTGAACATCATTACTCTGAAATAACACGGCGGCTCACCTGTTGTGGAATTGATGTTTTCGTGGGAAATATTGTCAACATGCGAATCATTGAAGAAATCCATGGGTAAATCCAAAGTTCAGAACAAAGTGGATATCACCAAGAGTGAATGACAGGCGTGGGAAATAACAGCCCAGAATCCTGTGGAGTTACTTTGGAGTGAGCTGAGATAGGAAATCGGAGTTCATTCCTTATATTGAGCTGTTTGGTTTCAGTGCTCTGGGTCTGTGAGTGGGTCTGTGAGTGGGTCTGTGGGCATCTCCACGCGGACTGTGTGACGTTCTCTGCGGAGATGGAGGCTGCACTGCACGCGCATGGAGCTGTCTGTTGGAGAATGTGTGACGTGTGTACGTCATGGCCCCGCGAGAGACTAATGTGTGTGCGCGCGGCAGACATTTGTTTACAGCAGTGAGGAGTTTGTTTGTAGATCTGAGTGGATTGGAACTGTTATGAACCACGAGGGAGAAACGGGGAAAACATTTTTGCATGATGAACTTATTCAAATGTGTTAGTCATGACACCCCACTGGATTATTATTATTATTATTATTATTTTTTTTTTTTTTTTTTTTTTTTTTTTTTTTTTTTTTTTTTTTTTTTTAAATCAGGAAATGAACAACAAATGTGCCAATTTTATGATATTCCACGTTTTTATCAATTTTAACTTAGGGTGTAAGTTTATGAGCGTTTCAGAAGTTGACACAAGGGAACAGGGATTGTGAATTAAAACAATAACACATTAGTTTCCAGGGTGAGGGGAGTGTGAGCAGCTCTGGGGATTTGTTTCCCACAGTCCACCACTAGATGGCCCAGCTGCCCCTCATTTCAAGTACTGACACGTTTTGTTTTTGATAACTGGAGGCTGGTTATGCCTGTTGGCCACAGACACACTCCCACAGTAGTCTGAAGCATTTGTGGAGGGATATGTTCACAAGACAGGACATTACATTCATCCTGTGGGTAACTGGCATATGGTGACGGCCTGATCACAATCCAGGGTGACAGGAAGGGTGCACAGATAGATAAAAAAAAAAAAAAAAAAATATTGCTCTATCAACAAATCAGACAGGCCATTTTATTTGTCTGATATTTTTTTTTAAAGTCCAAAATATTTTTGTATTATGGTGTCTACTAGGGATGCACCGATACCACTTTTTTCCAGACCGAGTACGAGTACTTACATTTGAGTACTTGCCGATACTGAGTACCAATACGAGTACTTAATAATCCCATTCCAGTTTTTAGTTCCTTTTCTAAATGTGCTTTATTGTCGTTGTCATTAGTCTGACTAAAAAAAAGTGCTGATACTGACATTTAATGTGTTGGAATGAGCGTTTCTCAATTAATCCACCAGGGGGCGCCACTCTGAATTAACCAGACTGGACAAATACCACGAAGAAGAGTAAAATTTTTTGAGAAGAAGAAGAAAGTCAGCAATAACAAACATGGAGACGACAGAGGTTAACATTAATGTGATACTAATTGTAAGAGTCAGTGTAACAGTGTAAGCATGGAAGAAATGTATGTTTTGTTTTAAGAGTTAAAATATTTGATGAAATATTATAATTATGTTATTATTTTCATTTATAGAAAATATGTTTTGTTTCATGTATAGGAAGCATTATTTGTTATATTGAGGTTAATGTAAAGCATTTTATTTATTTCGATCTATTTATCACTGTTATCGCGAGACTTGGTGAGAGTTAGAGAAGATTCAAGTTCTGTTTTAGCCCAGATATGCTAAAGCCTTTGAGGAAGCCACGTCTGCAGTAGCTGCTAAGGAAAGCTAGCTGTATACGGAATCTTGTAATACTGTATACATTTGTATCATTGTATATTCATAATCACGTTTGTTCTAATTAATACTTGTTTATTTCGAATGCGCAAAACGAAAAGACTGTTTACCTGAAATCACTGAAGTGACAGGTGGTCACGAGGTAGGATAGCCTTTTGCTATTCACATTTCATGTTGTTTAGGCTTCAGTTAAGTGCCTAAATCCATTGTATTTTATTTCTTTAAGTTTTCACGGCGTTTGAGAAGCCAAATAAAAGCGCCCGTCTTTAAGAAGCCTGTGCTGTGTTGTCATTTTGGAGCCACACTAATATTGCAGCGTTGTCACTGGTAAGGTTTAACAGCTTAGCTTCAGCAGGTAGAGGAAAGACAAATGAGTGATAAGTTTGGTTTTCACTTCTGCTGGCGGTGGTCTGCACTGCTCCATACTCCCGCTGGTATTCTCTGTCTGGGTACACATCCGCCAGCACCTGGAAAACGGATGGAATGTACGCAGAGGACGGACAGAACGCTGCGTCCGTATCTGTCTGTGTCTTTAACGTTACTTGCAGTCAGCGTTACTTTTATCACCATCATTTTTTTTGTAAAATCTCCACACTCTTCACACTCCTCACACATTATTCCTCCTCCGCGTACCTGCTGCACTGAACTGTGAATGTTAAACGACCGTAAGTGGTATTGGTGCATTTGTATCGGATTACTTTTACAAATACAAGTACACACACTGAGTATCGGAGCCGATGCCGATACTCGTATCTGTATCGGTGCATCCCTAGTGTCTACTAAAAATTTCGCAGGCTTGCCCCTGTCAAATCAGAAATTATTGGGTGTACGGACACCACAGCCTAATAGCCTCCATATTTAATGCCTACAAAGATATACAAATGTTTCAGCACTCAGGATAATCATGCATTGTTTACTGCATAGATGTTGTGTCCAAAGCATGTGTGCTGAAAAATTCCATATATTGACAGAAACAATAAAATTAGACCCACATATTCTGATATGGTGTACAGACACTACTTGGTGTACGGACTCTACAAGATTGGAATGGAAATCTGGCTTACCACATGGTCGCATCTCTGTTCGATCTTTAACTAAGTCTTCCTGGTACAGGAGGAAATAAACATTTGTGAACAAGTTATAACAATATATCTATAAGGCATATACACCATATTATTGATGGAAGTATATTGGTGTACGGACACTACATGAATTTTAGTGAACAACGCGCCATTGAAAACAAGCAGTTCGACGTAAACATCCGTTTGCCACATTGTTACCAAATTTTCTGCAGCCAGGGAGCATACCAAAATCTGTCTAGTTGTGCATATTTAGTCATAATAACACTTAAATAACAGGTTCCCATTCTATTATTACAATTAAAGGGCTGTAAAAGAAGGGTTTTCATAACAAAATGGTTGATTGTCTTAACACTGAAAATAAGAATTGATAATCAAACAGCTGTTCAACAAAAATGATCAGTAAATGAAAAGCAATGTGATGTGTGTATTTTGTAATTAAAAAAAGACAGGAGTTGAGGAGTAATTATTTATTGTGTTACAAAACATTATGTACAATAATTTTGCTCTCTTATAATAATAAAATTGTGCACATTCTCACGCTCATTGGGTCGCCATTAATCAGTTTTTATTTGATTTTCTTCAAATTTGGAGGATTGCAAGATCTAGTAATAAGATGGCCAAAGAAACAAGAAACATTTTGGGAATGGTTTTGGGGGTATCTTTTTGCAATACTGATTAATAATTTCTGCAAATATACTTATATATATATATATATATATATATATATATATATATATATATATATATATATATATATATATAAAAAACCCTAACCCGTACACCTTGATTGTGATCAGGCCGTGAGAAAAACAAACCCAGACAAAACCATTCACGGTACACTGAGATTCCTACATTTAACAAGGTTTTCACTGAAATATCACATCTCTCACTGCATAGTCACAAGCAGGTCTTACAGAAAATGAATATTTGAGAAATTCCAGCCTTTCCAGAACCCTCAAAATCATATTCCCCACAATGATGAAATGTTTCTTATTCATCTGTAAGTGCACTGCCACAGATAATGAGTCGGAAGTGGGTTAACTTCAATTTTTTTTTTTTTTTTGTGACGGATAGCATGTAAGAGCAAGGTCAGAAACTGAGTTATTAACATTTCAGAGATGTAGAGCAGAATAGTTGGGTGAATTCTCAAATTTTTTTTTTTACAGCCCTCTGCTCTGAGTACAGTTATTAAGACTCTCCTTGAAAACAAGTGCATGAAGTACCTTGTCTATGTATTTGTGGGCGGCTGTGGCTCAAGAGGAAGAGCGGGTCATCCACTAACCGTTGCGTTGTCTCCTTAGGCAAGAAATTTCACCCTCGTCTCCAGTGCTGTGACTCACACTGGTGTATAGATGGGTATGAATGTTTGGTGGTGGTCGAAGAGGCAGTAGGTGCAAACTGGCAGCCACACTTCCATCAGTCTGCCCCAGGTCAGCTGTGGCTACATATGTAGTTTACCACCACCAGAGCGAGGATGTGAGAGTGAATGAAGAATGGATCCATTGTGCGGGCTTTGAGTATGCATTCAAGGTTCAAGGTTACTTTATTTATACCCGTGGGTAGATTTGTTTTGCAGACAGAGTGATTGCATTTGGCATTACAACAAAACACACACTGAACCTGTTAGGCAGGTACTTGATCGAGTGTCAAAACAAAAAGTGCTCAGTGTTCCACCATTCATTAGTATAGCAGCATGGATAAGTAAGAGGATAAAATAAATAAATAAGATCAAATAAATTAAAACAAGATGCAATAAAACACAATAAAAACCTCAAGAAGATAAAAGCAGTCTCTGGGATCAAAATCAGGATAAGAACATAAAATTTAAAAATTGGAAATCACAATAATAATAAATAGAGCAAAGAAATAGGATAAATAAGTAAATAAAGTGCAATGTCACTATTTCTTATTGAGCTCAGTGACAGCGACAGGAACAAAGCTGTTTTTATAACGCTGTGTCCTGCACCTTGGGACTCAAAACCTCCATCCACAGGAAAGGAGCTGAAATTCACCCCGTAAAGGATGGCAGTCATATCATAGAAAATAGAAAAGCGCTATATAAATCTAACCCATTATTATTATCATTATTATTATTATAATGCTACCAATTGCTTCTTCTGTGAGCGTCCCTTGTGGTTGTTTAATGTGGCTGTGGCACATCCTTCTTTAGCTCCTATCTCACCAATTGTACAGTGAAGACTTGCTCATGAGTACATTTTATAATTATCCTTGCATAAGTATTACAATCAGGTGTCATTGTCTTAACGTGCTGTTCAAAATATAAAGCACATGTTGAGTTGATAAGCTTACACAAGATGCGTCTGTAATATCTTTGCTCTGGTCTAACCCGGTTTGGATCTGGATCTGGATGTGCTTGTCACTGTGTCTTTTGTAGAAAAATGTATTAGGAAGGTTATTGCTTAAAATAAGGATAAAACATTTGTTGCATATGCAGCAAAGCATTAGTTGCTCATGTTGCACATGATTAGAGCTCATTTCTAAATCATTTGTACTCAAAATAAACTGCAAATTCTGACCTAGAAAATGGAAGATATATGTTCTAAAAACAAGGCTGACATTCACTGCCAAGATATTTTTTTCTATCGGCACTTAAAACTAGAATGCACCCATCAGTCTGGAACAGGGTCAGTCTGAGCTCATCAGACCACATGACCTTTTTCCATTGAAACACAGTCCAGTTTTTATGCTCTCTATAAAGTGATGACTGGAGGCTACTCACTGCTTCAGTTAAAGGGTTGAAGAACTTGTTGCAGCTGAAACATATTCAATACTGCAGAAATTATCCAGGGGAAGGATGTGAACTGTTTTCTGAGTTAAATAAAGGAGAGGGGGTTCTTTTTGACCTGGCAGTGTGTGTGTGTGTGTGTGTGTGTGTGTGTGTGTGTGTGTGTGTGTGTGTGTGTGTGTGTGTAAATTCCATTACTAGTATTCACATTGTAGTGGAATAATATAATATTTTCTAAGGGGCTAAGAGACTGTTTTTAAAGGAAATTTAGCATTCAAGTGAGGAGCATGACATTGATCATTTAATATGTTTTTAGCTTGTAGCCTGTTCACAGGGGGGGTTTGCTACAGATAACTGAACGTAATCCCTTCATTTGGCTTTGTGCTCTCTCCTCTGACTGCCTTGAATATTTCTGTGAGGAAGACTGTGTCCTTGCATAACCTTCCCACTACAGCAATTCAAGATTCAAAGCACTTATTGTCATGTGAATAGCAAAGAAACAGATTTCCCTGCATAATGAAAATCTTACTTTGCTGTTCACAGTGAATGCCACAAAAGAAGAGAATAAAAATATAAACTACCATTACTAAGAGAAAAATATATATTTACATAAGGTGTAATATCTGGTAAGTGTACAAATTGTCAGAGGTAAATGGCATACAGCATGTGCAAAACTGTTTGAGATAAGTGAGATATTAATGTGCAAAACTGTCAGAGATAAACAGTATGAGCAGTATGGTGTAAGATAAGCAGTATAATGTATAAGGTGCATGAAGTGTCAGAGAGAATCAGTATGGTGTAAATATATGTATACAAGGTGCATAAACAGTGGCACAGTTGAATTTGTGAACACTGTAAACAGTCAGTATGGCTTTTGTAGACTCTTATCAGCTGTTCAGGAGCCTGAGTCTGGATGTTCTGCTCTTCAGACTCCTGTATCTTCAGCCTGAGGGGAGGAAAGTGGACAGTCTGTGTTGGCGGTGGGTGGGGTCCTTGATGATGGAGGCAGCTCTCCTGTGGACTCGGTGTCAGTAGATGCTCTGCAGAGAAGGCAGGGGAGTCCTGGGGAGGAAATTATCCTTGGTATTACAACAATTTCTTACTTTCATCACTGTGCTTTTTCGGTAAGATGGTGTAGCTTGTATGGTAATCAGTGCTGAATTAACTTGAACTAATTTCAGACTGCCTTCACCCATTGGTAGCTGGGATAGGCTCCAACACCCCCCGCGGCCCTAGTGAGGATAAAATAGGTTCAGAAGATTTATGAATGAATAATTTCAGTCTTCTATGTTACTGCCTCTACTTGTAAAGTAACTTGTCAAATAGAAAATAACCAAGAGACCTTGCTCACAAGAGTAAGCAAGCAAAGATCGTAGAACATTTTAAAGCACAGTTAAAATATGAAATGAAATGAAAGACAAATATACGTATGTGAAAGAATGAGAATAAGTATTGACATTAACCCTTTCATGCATGAACTATGAGAACCTTAATCAAGATTTTTTTCCTGAGTGTTTTTATTTCTCTTTAGGCACGAAAAAAAACAATGTGATTGATTTTTTTTTCTATTTATGAACCGATTTTTCATGGAGTTATAAAAATGTCGACTCAGCTGAACACCATGCGTTTAATTTTTGAAGCTCAGAAACATGCATTTACTGACATACTGTGTGAAAACTATGAAATAAAAACATTTTTACCCTCCTGAGACCCAGCAATACATTTTTGTCCTCTGTAGGGGACAAAAGTTTGACAGTTTTACTTGCTGTCCATTGCAAAGAACATTCCATTAAAAAAATAAATACATAAAAATAATTTTAAAAAATGTATCTGAAAAAACAAACAAACAAACAAAAAAAAAACTGTTGCATTATGCGGTTTCCAATCAAGTCAATTGTTTAATGGAAAAAAGCTAAAATTTTCATTTTCCTGGGTCTCAGGGGGTTAATGCTGCTAATCTGATGTTTTCTCACATTTTAACATACTATAATACTAGTTATTACTCAGTCAGATAATATGCAAAAAAAAAAAAAACTTTTTTGTTTAAAAAAAACCCCTCTGTTAATTACAGTCTAATAACAAATAGTAATTGATTTAGATAAAAGAACAGGAAAGTTACAGAAATGTCAGTGCATGGGATGATGCATAAGCGTCCACTGTGTTGGTTGATATGGAACTAAAACAACAAAACCCATGAATATAGAAGAGAAAATCTATAGAATACCTGTCCACTGTAGTGACCACTATGCATGAAAGGGTTAAGCAGAGCACATCAACTGTTCAAAGACCGACGGCATACGAAAAATGTCACGCTTTAGTGATGTTGATTAAAACTGAGGGGCCATTATAAGGGAAAAATATCTTCTTTTTGTACAACTGAGTCATGAAAAAAGTAGTTCCATACATAACTTCTCAGATGTACATGTCTCTATATCCTCCTGAGACCCAGCAATGCATTTTTGTCCTCTATAGGGGAACACGAGTTTCAGAGGTTTACTGTCCACTGCAAAGGACATTCCATAAAAAAACAAATAAATAAAAATTGTATATGAAAAGCTGTTGCAATATGCTTTTTCCAATCAAGACAATTATTTAATGTAAAAAAGCCAAAAGATTTACTTTCCTTAGTTTCAGAAGGTTATGCAACTTTTAGATAGTACAGAGGACAATGATTTCAATAGCAAGGATCAATCAATCAACCAATCAATCAAATCAAACAAATTGTATTTATATTGTGCCAAATCATAACAAAAGTTATCTCATGACACTTTACATATAGAGCTGGTTGAAACCAGACTCTCAAGCCAATTTACAGAAACCCAACAGAATCCTCCAGAAGTAAACACTTGGTAACAGTGGTGAGGAAAAATGTCAGACTGCATGCTTTACTTTTCATGCCATTTTCCTTTTCATTTAATATCAATTTGAAGAGGAAACATTTTTAAAAACATGCATTTAGAGGCCGTCTGTTAATTAAGAATCAACAATAAGAAGAGAATGAAAAAGAAATGTGTCATCCTTTAACTCTCCTTTAGCTGCAGAGCTCTCAGTCTACAGATTATTATCATCATGACAAAAGGACATGATGTTTCCTTCTATCTCCTCCTGAGCAACTAAAGTGTAGTGCTTGGTATGTATTTATGAGCTGTATTCAGTGCTGCTCACATATCTCCATCTCCATAGTGCGTCTGGCATCACTTTACAGCTCCAATCAGATGTAGTAAATATGATGTGTCTGAATTGTCCCTGTTGGGTAGATGGATTTATGGCCTGAGCTGGTTTTTATCATCAGTAATCCCTTTAAATGCTAAGAGGTCTTAAGGAAAGTGCATTTTCCTCACACAGCAGTCTGCCACATTGTGTATCAAGATAAATGTCAATGTTTGTGGTTTCTGGGGAAAACTTGTTTGTTGTAGTGCCTAAAAGATTAATTTTTTTTTGCTCAATACATGTCACACTGAATGACTTTCAATTCAAAACTATAAAAATGGAAATAAGTAGATAATATTGGATGTGGATTTTGTCAACAGTTAATTTCCTAATCACAGTATCTGCATATAATTGCATTTGTTGTGTCACTAGACGCTGATGTCTTGTACTATTCCCGAGTTCAATCATAATGAGTCTATTTAAATTCTGCTTATCGTCATGTTTTTCATTTGAGACTGGGTATTGTTGTAACACTTTTTGCTTCAGTACTTAGACATCCTTTAATCACTGAGATAGTGTAATTGCATTTTCATACAAATTACCCCATTCTTAACACTGTGTTTAACCATATGTGCAAAGTACCTCACACTTTGCTATTGGAGTAAAATGTAATCTAATTCATGTGTGAGGTGCAATATTATAAATACTCAACAAAAACAAATATAGCCTTGGGCAGGACACGTACCTTCTTACCTCAAACTCTCTCAAATTCTCTACTTGGTATGCAAAAGCCTAATTAAAATCCGAGCATTCATGAAGTGGTATTAAAGACGAGATGAACACTGAAATAATCATTTGCCAGTAATTAGAGGTGGAAGCAGCAGCACGTCTCCAGCACAGGTAAAATTAGGTGTGGAGATCAGTCTGGCCCTGTCTACTACTAATAAGGTGATTTTTCTAAAGGGTATTGATGTTGTAACATGACATTAATTGGACCTAAGTATACACAGTGGAACACAAAACAACCACCCACAACAGTCAATACAAACACTTGGATAAACCATGGTTCCAGGGGACCTTCAGATGATTTTAGCCACAGCAGAAACTTTAGTCTGTCATACCTACTTACAACAAGTTAACTCTACAGTTTCGGTTTAGGTTGTCAACCTGTATTCTTTATATGATGCACATTTCACCAGCTCCACACTGGTGTCCGTGTCCCAGATGTGACTTTAATCCACAGCAGGTAATACTCTGACTTATACACTTATCCTTGATGTTTCATGTGCACATTTATTGCACACAAGCAACAACAGATGTGTATGAATAGCGTGCGGTGTAATAACATTGTTTTCTAATCTTATTAATGACATAAAAATACCATTTATATATGGATGAGAGGACCAAATGTAGATAAAAATGCTCACTTTGCAAAATATTCTGTCAGTTTGGTTCATTGCCATTTCCTTCCTGACCCTGTCACCTCATCATAAACATTATTTTCACCTGGGACTCTATTTTGCCGTCCCCTCCAGAGTCCTCCATATATATCAGTCACAACACTTCCCTAGACTCCCGTTGTCAATGAAATATGCACCTACTTCCAGGTCATGGAGGGGCCAATAGTTCCAAACATTGAGTGTAACACCGTCGAAACACACTCATTTTTATTGCAGCTGATCTAGCAACTCCAGTGGTAAGTTAATGAGATATCATCATCTTTCAAATTATCGAGTGTTTTTCCTGTATTACAGGTTGTAAATTCAGTTTTCTTTGGTTAGGGTTAGGGTTTGTACAAAGTTTTATCTTAAACAACTGTTATGTTGTATAGTTTGCTAGCTTGACTTGTCCAGCTGTTGAGATTTAACCACTGTAACCACAAATTATAGAGTTTTTAAGAGAAGGTAACGTTAGTACAAACGTTATCAGTGGGTTTTATTTTAGTTGTTTTACTGAACCTGGTGGTGTTTGGTTCAGTTTGTCAGCTGAGCTCATTTATTAAATAGGAGGAGAGTTGCTGTAGAGGTGAGCTCTGACAAATAAAAGTTCATTACAGTTATTATTCATGAGTTAAAGGAAGCAAAACTTCTGTCACGTGGCGTTTTAAGATTCGACTCATCTTATTAGAATTCTGTTAGTTTTGAATTTGCTAATGTTGAGTTTTCAATGAGTTTAGTGTTTGTGCAAATGCTAACATGCTAAGTTAGCCGTTTTGCTATCCACTGGTTAATGCCTTATTGTGTGTGTTATCAGAGCAGAGCTGGGCAGACACACAGTGTTCACAGCTAACCACTGTTTTCTGCTAGGACCACAGACCTATAATAGTAAAACTTACAAATGGTAAATTGTCTATCTCCTTACCAGTACAGTACAACTGCAGAATGAATGAACTTGGAAAGTTAGCACCTCTCACATAAGTAGCTTATCCAAGTTAATACCAACCTTTCCCCCCAAAACTTAAGTTTTTAAAGTAATAAATGCACTCCTTTCAGAGGTCAACCCCACGACTCAAAAGTATAACTGACATAATACATACAGTCGTGACACAACAGCTTATGTGTGGTTTATTTTCAGATGTACCATGCTCACTGCTGTTTCTCCCATTAAATAACATGGGAGCGCTTAGTTGGTTTGGACCACCAGGAAAAGTTTGTGTGTATCAGTTTGTGGGGTCAAGCTTTGGAATGGGTTGGGGATAGACCTCAAGCAGCGTCCAAATATTCAAAAATTCAAAAAAAATGTACAAAGAAATGTTATTTTCACAATATCTGGCTCAAGGAAGGGTATGATCATTATTTGGATTTGTATGGTGTGTATATGTAAACATGGGGGTGCAGACGTGTGTTGATGTACAGCGGTAGAGAAACCGGTGTGTATGTAGGTGTGTATGTGACTGTATGTGTGTATGTATATGTGTATGTGACTGTATGTGTGTATGTATATGTGTATGTGACTGTATGTGTGTATGTATATGTGTATGTGACTGTATGTGTGCATGTATATGTGTATGTGACTGTATGTGTGCATGTATATGTGTATGTGACTGTATGTGTGTATGTACAGGGTGGGGAAGCAAAATTTACAATATTTTGAGGCAGGGATTGAAAGACAGTGTATGACCAGTTAGTTTATTGAAAGTCATGAGAATTTATTTGCCACAAGAAAATTTACGTTGTAGAAAATGTTTTTATTCTATGTGTCCTCCTTCTTTCTCAATAACTGCCTTCACACGCTTCCTGAAACTTGCGCAAGTGTTCCTCAAATATTCGGGTGACAACTTCTCCCATTCTTCTTTAATAGTATCTTCCAGACTTTCTCGTAATAGTTTTGCTCATAGTCATTCTCTTCTTTACATTATAAACAGTCTTTATGGACACTCCAACTATTTTTGAAATCTCCTTTGGTGTGACGAGTGCATTCAGCAAATCACACACTCTTTGACGTTTGCTTTCCTGATTACTCATATGGGCAAAAGTTTCTGAAAAGGTATGGATAATAGTGTTAGGTATGATTATGACATCAATATATGTTTGGTTTCAAAACAATTGATGTAGTGTCTGCTGAGAAAAAACAACTAAATGTTCATTGTAAATTTTGCTTCCCCACCATACAGACACAGCTGATGCTCATCACTCACCCCGTATATATTCACCTCTGCTTTTTGCCAGATTGCTCCTCAGAACCTGCTGGACACTCCTGCTCTGTTCCTCTCTCACATTCCTGTTTCAGACCTCTTCCTGATCTTGGTCCACGTCTCATCGCCTGTCTCCCAGTCAGTCTGCCTATCCTCAGTCCTGGTCCACATCTCATTGTCTGTCTCCCGATTAACCTGATTTATTGATTTATTTTGCACATACATAACATTGATCAAAGTCATAATAAAACAGTAAAGGTGTAGGGAGAGGCAGCAAGCCTAAAATGGCTTGTTTTAAAGCCTCCACCTTATAAATACATAAATATTATAAAAGTTATGAGACTTCCATAGTCCATACACATTTAGAATTCAGACATTCAGAAGAACCTGTTTGCCTTTCACCCAGAATCACGTTTCTTCACTTGCTCCCCAGCACTGTGGGTTTAACTAAATGAAGCTTCTGAACTTATTTTCGCCTCTGGTGTGTTCCACTTGGGTCCTTACCACCCACATGATATATTCTTTTTAGTGTGGACAGTGCATAAAGCAGCATCATTACCGGTTTTGATGTGATTTTTTTTTTTTTTTTTCTGCAGTGTTTATAAATGTATGGAAATATAGCTTCATCTATGTTGTGATTATCTTCATGATGCATGCCTTGGCTCCGTAGCTCTGTTTGTGTCTTTATATCAAACATAGTATATTATATATTGTGTTATATAACTTTTGACTGATGGAAAACCACTTAGATGTGTGATATAGGTCACTTTTTAATCTGGCAGAAACTATAATATTGACAAATGTCAGTTCATTTGATTTCATGTCTTTCATGTCTGTCAGAGCTGAACGACTCAGCTTTAATGCCTAGCCCTAAAACCTTAAAACAGCCTTTGAAGTTCTGACAGTGAAAACTGTCCTTCCTTCAATGGATCAGAATTCAAATTGGTTTTCACAAAGTTTGCATATCATTTCTCTCTGTCTCCAACACACAGCCTGCACTGGCAGATCTTGGTAATATCCTGGCTGCTTGTCTCACAGGTGTTAGAGGGTCTGCAGGATGATATGTTTTGGAAGTGTCTTGGTTCGCCTTTTATATAATTCCCATTAAAAGAAGTTCAGTGAGCTATGTTTATTTTGCTGTTCCTGCCTGTTTTACATAAATGACTAATAGGGCAAGATGTAAAAAATAAATAAATTAAAAAAAAATGCACAAAATACTATTTGCACAATTCATTAAAAAAAAAAAAAAAAAAATGTATGCAAACCTTTGATAAAATGAAGTAAGGTCTGCACAACTTGTGAGCTCCCAAAGAATTTATTCACCATCCTCACCCTTTATTCACTCGTGGTGAATAAATTGTTTGGGAGCTCACAGGTTGTGTGGACCTCATTACATTTTTTCATCTATTTTTTTGGGGGGGGTCCTGCATACCTTTCATTTTCTGGATGGGCATGTTGATCACCTCTCTCTGTACAAACCTTTCCAAATAGTTTAGTCCTTGATTTTGAGTCAACACACAGAAACCCCATCAGCAGTTTCCCTTCATGAGGTTGTCAGGCTAGCCGAGCAGTCGAGGCTTCAAAGTGGTAGAACTGACTTCAGTTTGAGGCATTTCAAGGGTTTTCTTTTTTAGGCTTTTATTACGTCCACCAAGGACAGCGGAGGTTATGTTTTCATTGGGGTTTGTTTGTTTATCTGCCTGTTAGCAAGATAACTCAAAAAGTTAAGGACGGATTTTGATGAAATTTTCAGGAAATGTTACTGGCACAAGTAACAAATTATTAAATTTTGGTGGTGATGGAGGGGGGGGTTTAAATATTTTCTGAAGGCAATCAACAAACTCAAACGTCTGGCATCCATACACCAACCAACTCCCCCAAAAAGCAAAGACAACTGTATTTAACCTTTTTTAAGTGATTTATCCCCGTTTATTATAATATCCTCTATATTTACTTTTTTTCAGTGTAAATGAGGTATTTTTCTAAATTTAATCTGTTGATTAAGTGGATGATCATTAAAGATCAGAGTAAATTCAAAGGTTATTAAATCAGAAACAGAGAAAACTGAAGAAAGTGACATTTTCAATAACGGCAAAACGGGCAATACTTATCTATCTGTTAGCCTGTTTGAGGTAAAGTGAAGAAGACCAACCTTCGTTGTCCCTGATATATCGCCGAGAGGGTTGGTCGGTGAGGTGAGCCTGTGCCGCACAGATCCAAGGCTTTGTCAGGAGACAACAGGAGCACCGTCTATGGTCTTGTGGTGATTAGGTCACTTCCGGTCTACGGCACAGGTCGCTCTCACATGGCAACGTACCATACTGGAATCCATGCAGTCCATACACAGGACTACCTTCTCAGCTGGACTTGGGTACGGTACTTTTATCTCCATCCTTCATTCATCAGACTCCTGTTTGTTCCCCTTAGTTGTTGTTTCTGTTCATAAATCTGTTTTTTCCTTCCACATGTGCATTTGAGTTCTATCCATACACATCCTAGACAGTAGACTGTGGTCAGTGACAGGAGAAGCAGCGTGAGTGAAGCATCAGATTCAGAGGTACACATATCGGATGCGGAGACAGCAATAATGGATCAGATGCTGGACGGGCGTAATGGATGATTGACAGGAGGCTCAGTCAGGTTCGGCCAATTATTTCATTCGGACCGACTAAAATGAATGGTCAGACTTTTATCAGAAATGTATGAGAATTAAACATTTTTGAGTCTCAGTACCTGGTGGATTTCTTTTACATTTTAGTTTGACACATGCTTATTAGGAGCATTTTAAGATGACAAAATAAAAGTGTAAAAATGCCACATCATACGGTATAGCTTTAATGCGTCCTATTTAAGTCAGTAACCAAGCTTTTATGCTTGCCCTAGCATAGCCATTTCATAACTGACTTCATGTATGCTAATGGGGTGTGTTAACTGACTGTTCAGTATGAGGTAAAAATGAGTTTTGAGGCAAATGTGATGTTTGAGGTCAGACATGTTAGTGTTCTGAGTGTGCACTTGATTCAAGTGAAATCCCTTGAAGAGGAAACGCTGTTGAGTCACTTTGTGATTATTTCTCCCCTGTTTCAGGGGTATAACACTTACCTGAAGCTCAATAAAGAGCTTTTTCTGTTTCACCTCAAGTCTGCTTGTGGATCCTAACTACAGTGTGACAGATGCATGCAAACTGTTACCTCAGTTTTATTGAGTTTGACAGGTGTATTTTTGTATTATATGTCACTACTTCAAAAGTAATAAAACAGAATTCCTTCTATTTTTAATGCACAGAACTCCGCATTATGAGTAGAGTTTGTTTTCACTTAGTAGCCATAAGAAAAATGAATGTGGCTAAGAAGACATTGATCAAAACCCTCTGTAGAGCATTTTAATAGTACTGGAATATATAAAAAATAACATATGCTGTCACTTATAAAATGAAATGATTGTGACTTTATCTAAGTGTAACTGGCACTCAGTATACAATCATTGGACCTAGTCAGAGGTAATTACTGATGTGTATAAATAGGAATAAAAAGAAGAATGTGTCTGAAAACTAGATTATACCAACTGTATGGGCAACAGTATATAAAATAAAGATTTTTACATAACACCTCTGCAATAGGGCATGTCCTCGATGTGGTACAAAACACAACACTGGCAAAAATAGGCAACAAAACTGCAGCATTAAGCAGTAAATACGTCCTTTAAAATGTTCATAAAAAAAATAAAAATGTCGTGATATAGTTCTGATATAATTGTTATCCACAATAAATCTGTTGCGCCAGCCTATCTGTATTTCTATGAAAGTGTGCAGTCCCAGTAGCAGTGTAAATGTACCCTTTGACATTTTCAGTAGATGCAAAGTGCGATAAGTATAAACAGCATACCTCTCAGCATCTAGAAAATACTAGGTACTTGTGTAAGAATTCCAGTTGATGCATGTGTTCTGTTCTGAGAGTGTCTCTTTTTGCAGTGGCCATATCTCCTGCCATGGAGAAAACTCTCTCTTCAGACAGATTTGTTCCTTGGCAACACCAGCATCTGTTTGACTGCACCGTATGGACTCACAGGAAGACCAAGGAATTTACAGTATCTGACCTTTCCCACTGCACCTTAAGCATGTGACAAAAAACTCACAAACAGTGCTGTTTTGGAAGCAGGTAGGTCTTGTATGCTTCAGACCCCTCGTTCACTATTTCCTTGGTCGATGCAGTCACCCACATCCAGTACATCTCCAGAGAGCCTGCTGCTTTGACATTTACTGGGTGTAGAATGAAAGCAGCTATTATTAGTGTTAAACCTTCACCTTTCTGTCATAACATCTGATAAACCTTGGATCTTTCAGAAATGTAAATACACAAGAAATGAATTGCAAATGAGTGAGCCAGTGATCATCGCGAGATTTTTCATTTTCTATTCCATTCAAGCTGTAGCAAAAATGTTATTTCCTTGGCCCTTAAAGAGCTCAGGAATGTTCCTTGGATTATTGGTGTCATTACCTTTGCTAAAAGTTTCCTGTTGCAGCCATAGTTCTGCAATCTGTGTTGATTTGTGGTGCTCGGAGAGGTTGATTTCTTTATATAGAGAGGCAAAATAGTTCCATTTCAGTTTTTTTGCATGCATCGAGTAGGTTGCAGATATGATTATTGGTTTATTCGACTCTCTGACAGTCACCATAACCCATTACACACTCCTGATCTCCCATGGGCAAGCTCAAAAATGGTGAGCATATGTAAATGTGGAGCTTTTCTGCTCCTGAATGCACAGAATGATTCCACTTCTTGGCTTCCTAATTGAATTGAATTAACGGACATAACATAAAAAACCAATTAATTAAACAAACGTAATTATCCATGTAAATCCTGGTGATGTGTTATTTAACAGTGTCTATTAAAAGACCGCCAACAGTTTTACTCCATAATACTTGTTCAATAACCCTGTACACATCCATCTTATGCCATTAATGTGAACCCAGCAAATCCAAGAGGTACAGAAATGAACACACCATTATGTTTGGCTTTGGCAGTCGATAAAACAGTCTCTGCAAGCCTAGGATTAAGTGAAACCAATTTGACCGAGAAAAGGAGGTCAACAAATGGATTTAATTGACTTGCGCATCAGATGTATCCAATATCTTTACGATGTAATCTGTTTACCATTACTAGCAGTTCTGTTTTTATTATTATTATCTTTTTATTTGGAAAGGCAAATGTCCATCACATACAGGGTGGGGAAGCAAAATTTACAATGAACATTTAGTTGTTTTTCTCAGCAGGCACTACGTCAATTGTTTTGAAACCAAACATATATTGATGTCATAATCATACCTAACACTATTATCCATACCTTTTCAGAAACTTTTGCCCAAATGAGTAATCAGGAAAGCAAACGTCAGAGTGTGTGATTTGCTGAATGCACTCGTCACACCAAAGGAGATTTCAAAAATAATTGGAATGTCCATAAAGACTGTTTAGAATGTAAAGAAGAGAATGACTATGAGCAAAACTATTACGAGAAAGTCTGGAAGATACTATTAAAGAAGAATGGGAGAAGTTGTCACCCCAATATTTGAGGAACACTTGCGCAAGTTTCAGGAAGCGTGTGAAGGCAGTTATTGAGAAAGAAGGAGGACACATAGAATAAAAACATTTTCTATTCTGTAAATTTTCTTGTGTCAAATAAATTCTCATGACTTTCAATAAACTAATTGGTCATACACTGTCTTTCAATCCCTGCCTCAAAATATTGTAAATTTTGCTTCCCCACCCTGTACATTAATTACAGCCTAAGTCTTTCAAGAACATAGAAAGGGATGGATGGAGAAAGTCTGAGTGATTGTGTCCATTTCCTTTTATGGACCAATAATTTCCAGTTGAAGCAATAACAAAAAACAGAACAGGGGAGCGCACCACCTCATGCAATCAAATCATTTGTTCATTGTGCTGGTTTTAAGTCTAAGGACAGGCGTGAGTATTTAAAATGTTATTATGTTAAGTTATTTGATGATGAAAATGGGGGTGGGATTAAATAAGTTTTTCTTCTTCCCACTCCTTTTCGAGTGTAGATGAATGATTTTGGAGTTTTGAATTTGCATGTATTCTGTAAACACTCGAAATAAACAAAAAAGAAAAATCATGTTAAAAAAATTACAAGCAGTTCTATCATAATAGCGAATCGTGGTCATGTTAAACAACTTTAATCTTCGACCTTTGGCTAACAAAATTGTCTAAGTTCGTCTGCATGCAACTGAATGTTTCTGCCAAATTTTGTGACGTTCTGTCAAACCGTCCCTGAGATACTGTGTTTTGATGACACTTTACAACTTAACCGTCCTCTCATGTTCAACTGTGGTCAGTATAAAACATAGATAATCGTAAAATATTATGCACGTTCGATAATTCTGATCACTTCTCATGTTTGAGACGAGCAGTATATAGCATATCAGTATCTCATCCATCTCTACAGCTTGTGGATAGTATGTGAGGCTGTGGCTGGTGTAACCTAGAAACGGGTACCTATTATTCTTATAGTGCATTTGAAAGATTTCCTTTTTTTCATCTCACTTACAGCTTCAGTGCTTCATAGTTGTTTTTTTTCCCCTCTTACTGGGTAAAAAAAATCAATTATTACTTTTCATCATGTTGTAATTCAATACGCTGAAAGGTGAGGTTTTTTTGGACAGACACAGACTCTATATAATTACAGATCTTGTCAAACGCTGGGGTTTCATGTTAGACTAATAGATATAATTACTATTTGCTATTCAGATCAGGTCAGCTCTTACTCTACTGAATACTCTGTGGCTCATCACAGAATTAGACCTGAATTTGGCTCCATTTGACTATAGAACCATCTAACTGCCTGTGGTTATCCATCTTTATATTTAGTTTTTTAAAGTTAATTTAGCTTAAGAATTATTTTTGTTGGAATCTGTATTCAGGGCTCTGCTACATCATACACAAGCCATATTTAAGAAGTCTGAAAAGAACCTGAAGCAGATGGCTTATTGTGCCCAATAAAGTATCTGCATAAATAATATTAGGTATGCAAAGCTAGTGCTGTTTGCATTCCAACTGTGTAGCTAACATTCTCAAGTGCAAAGTTGTCACGGTGTTAAAAAGTAGGGCATGTAAGAAACCACTGTCACCGAGGACTAACACATACAACTTTTTTCATCAATAAATACTAACATTCAAGCATAAGATATGTAATTTTATGTCTCGCTTAATATAAAGCCAAGTCAAACTCTCAGTCTCTGGGTATTTAGATTTTTTCTTCATCTCTTGTGTTTAATAGTGATATTTAAGTCATGCTAAATACTGAACTGATTTATAAGAGTGGTGTTACACATCAATATTGGTGATAATTCACAAAAAAAAAAAAAATTGTAAATATATAAAAATCTGTACAAACAGCTTCACACTTTTTGAGTATCCACATCTTATTGTGGTGTGGTCTTGCTATATAATATGTATTTCAGAGCCTACTATATCCATTCCAGTAAAAATGAAAATTAATACTTCATATAAATTTTGGAAGAATATCAGATTTTGTGCCTAACACTGGTAGAAGTAATCTATTCCCAGTCACTTTTTTAGGGCAAAGAAAAATCATTGTTTTTCTTTCAAAGTCTCATCTAAAGTTTTTACTTTCATATAATAATTTTTTTTTTCAACATTACTGGGACAAATGATATAGGATTTACAGAGATAGTTTCATCTTCCCTGATAAAATGGCAGGACAAATGAGAGTTGAATTTCATTATACCTTAAGTCTTTCTCTTGGAATATTGATAAAATAAGAATCTGTCTGTAACAGGAAATCACCATAGATAAGGAAAGGGTTTGCAGTGCCCCCTCGTTGTTACTGCTCTTCTCAGCCTTATCTACACTGTCCCCAAAGCCCCTCATAAACCCAATAATCTCTCATTTTCACTCTGAGCCCAGATCTTTTCTTATCTTATCTAGTGTACTGGACCGCTATTGACCTTAATCACAGCAAATCATTCTTTGCACAGTCATTAACTGATTGTACATTTGATGATTAGGAAGTTGTAATTTTATGAACTGTTTACAAATGATCTTTTTCTGACTTTTCAAATGAAATATGACTACATATTTCACATTTTTCGGACAGCATAATGCCGTACATCCTTGTATTCCCAAAGAACCACCTGTGGCCTTAATTTTTTGACAACCCACCCCAAAGAGGATATAATACTATAAAGTATAAAAAGCTCTCTCAGCTGATATCTACAAACACTTTTAACTGTGGGAAACAAAGACTTAGTTCTGGTTCTAAAGACTTTGCATAGACTACTTTGGTCAAAACAAGCACAACAGAATATTCTGAAATACTGCTCTCTCCTGTGAATGTTGTAGACTCTTACCAGCATCACTGATGCATATTGTTTGAAACTGTCCTACTTTGACAAACTATTGAACTATTGTCTATTATACTTTGCTTAAGCTATTGAAAACAGATATTGAATTAAACCCTTGAAAAGTTATTTTAGAGGTAACAGACCTTGAGTGAGGAAAACTGGGTTCATTCTATTCAACTGGAAACAGGAAAAGGCCACTAAGTAAGGTGAGAGAAGTAGTGATGCATTAAGATATAGAAAAGATTACATTTTTATTAAATGGAGGGGTTAAACTCCGATTGCAGCTGGTCAAGGTGAAATAATTTCACTCTGCAGTGGAGGCAGAGTGTAACACCGACAAGACAGCAATATTCTGCCTCCTGTATAACAGCAGCGAACAATTCTGAACAATCAAGAGTGGATTAACAGTAGGAATCATAAGTGAATGTACAATAATTGGAAAATGGTTAAATTACAACTGAATGACTCGGGTAGAGCAAGAGTTATAAAAGAAGAAAATTGTTAAAAATGAAAGTAAAATAATTTTTTCCACAGAGGGAAAACAAGTCTTACAAAACTATTTCAACCAGGTCAGAACTAAAATACTATGATTAAATATGTTAGATATGTGAGAATATCTTCCACTAACTCTTCTTGGATACTGTCTATGTTTCAATCTGTATTACAGATTATTGATTTTGACAGATTTCTTTCTTTTTTTTTTTTTTTAAACCAAGAAAAGAAAAATCACTAACGTACTTCTCTAAATTTACAAGATCCACCATGTTAGTTTCAAAGCACCTTCAGCTCATCATCTTTTAATGTTTCTCTGATTGTTCTTTTCTCTGTATTCAAATTCTAGAGTCACACAGGGCTGAACAACCACAGTGCTACAGCATTACTGTTATTGTTAAGCATCATTTTGTCATGGTTAGGTGAGAGATGGACCCACGATGCAGACAAAAGGACTACAGAAAAATTTGTGGGAAGCAGGCAAAAGCAGGAACTGGGAGAAAAGAGCGCAATCAGGATTAGCAAAAAAAACAGAAAAGTAGCAAAACAAAACTATAGAGCCAAAGTTCATATACGACTACTGAGGTAAGGTGGGGTACACACAGAAGGAGTTTCTAAATCTGAAGAGTTTCTGTTACAGACCCCACACATGAAGACAAAAAATCAGGCATTGGACAGTTTTGATCGTACTGTGTGTGGTGTACTCGGATAATCTCAACACAGCACACCACACACGTAACGACTCTGTCCCACCACCGATCTAGAATCTAGTCCTCCAAGCCAGAAATCTCATGTGATCAAACACGATCTAACAAAAATTAAGAAGAAACAATTTGTGGATTAAAATAATTTGCAGGACATTTAATGATAATAATCATCTAATTTCACCGTGGTTGATCCACATCCAGTTTAATTTTGAAGTGAGCTTCACGTCTGTTTACATCCGGCCACAGATGTCATTGAGCAACACATTTTAGAGATTTAATGATGGTGTGTGTTTTAGGCAAAAATGAAGCCCTTAAAAGTGAGTTATGTGTAGACAATGTGTTAAAGTAACGGGTCAGGTCAGGTTGCGGGTCTAATGTACGTGGGTACGGGCGGATGCGGGTTTGGAAAAGTGGACCCATGCAGGACTCGGCTCAGGTGTTGTCGGCTTTCTCCACACACGAAGATTTTTGGTTGTAAATATTGAACAAGTTTAATATTTACAATTGTCGGCCCTGACCCGTTTCAGAGCCGATAATCGGGACAAATTCACTCTTAACACACCTCAGACCACAGGATAATCTGATAGGATAATCTTATAAAACATAAAATAATCTGGTGTTTGCCATCCTTGGTCAGGAACTGGGAAAATCGAGACAAAAACAGCTCGATTATAAGCGTGTACCCCGCCTAAGCAGACAATCTGACGATGAGTGGTGCAGTCAACTGGGTTTATTGAGGACTTGCAGCTGACATCACTGGTCATGTGATTGTTGTTTACGCCGCCATTTTGGTAGGCACGTTATCTGGATCCAGAAAGTCAGAACTGTTGCTTTATATTGTGTTTTTCTTTGGACTTGTGTTTGCGTGTTTTGTTATATGCGAGTATGTCTGCTTGTGATAAAGGCACCATAGATACGTTTCAATGTTTATTAACAACAGTGATGCACGCCTAACTCGGAGGTAAAAACACAAGTACCAGCTCCAGCCGGTTCACATCAGCCGCATACACCTTCAGGCTCTGCCCCAGAACTTGTGAACGAGCCGATATGTTAGCTCTAAAACGGTCCATTAACTGTCTCTGTCCAAAAGCCGATCCCATCGTCTCTTTCACGGCCGCATAATTTGACTTGACCGCATGGGGAAGGCTGTCCCATAGTAGAAAAGCAGACTGTCACAGACGGGTGGGGAGTGTTCTCACCAGCTCCAGCTGAACTCACCGGTGTCGCCCGTCGTAGCTCCGACTGCCACTTCCAGCTGAGGAAACTCTGGCTGCCATCGCTGGCAAAGGGAGCAGGTAGATCCACAATCACTCTGTCTCTATAGGGTGATAGTCCAGGGGAAGCCCTCCTGGTAGGTTTAAAGGGGTCTTCATCACCGTACCACATGATGACAATTCTTTTTTTCCACGCCGCTAAGCACAACAGGCACGCAGGCTAACTCTACTGAGAAGCTACGCTAACCGCAGTAATAACTATATTCAGCAGTCAGCAGAACAGAACCACCGCTGCCACCAATGGAACCGAGTGGTCTTTCTGCCTAGCTTATACTTGGTGAAAGCTAAGGAATAAACAGCACACAGGAGTTTAGCAGGTCCATCGTTTAACACACCACAAACTCGGCATGACTTCCTCCTCCAAGACTTAATGTATGTGTCAGGGTAGAGACTGCGATCTGGTAGGATCGGCAATTCTACCAGTAGAGACTCCGATCGTAGTCTCTACCAGTAGAGACTCTGATCGGAGTTTCTACTGGTAGAAACTCCAATCCGAACCCTAACCCTAACCCCTAACCCTAACCCTTCTACTGGCAGGATCGGAGTTTCTACCAGTAGAGACTATGATCGGAGTCTCTACTGGTAGAATCGCCGATCCTACCAGATCGCAGTCTCTACCCTTACATATGCATACGTCACATGAAACTCATCTATTGCAACCAACTGCAAAACATGGTTACCATGATCACACTGCTTAAAGCTTTACGTTATTGTAGATCTACGCAGGAGAAACATAAATATCACCAATAATGGGCAACTGTACAATCCAAGGAAAGCTTGCCTACCAATATGGCGTCGTAAACAGAAAACCACGTGATCATGTGACATGTGCAAAACCTCAATATGCAGAAGGAAGTGGAAGTGGCTGATTGTTGGCAGGGGGCTTGATTGGGGATGGCTGATGGTGTGCAGGTATGAGGGTCAGAGGTCAATTCCAGCTCCAGACAACACATACAAGACAGGGAAAGAACAAACAAAACACATGCCCACAAAAGGGAGGGGGACACGAGGAAAAACACTAGGATCCTGACACATTTACCTGTGGTAAAGCCTTTAATGATGGCAAGATAAAGCAGACTTAGCAACACTTACACACTTAGAGTGATATGGATTGTTTGGTAGATAGTCTAAAGGAGTATAAAACTAAACCAAAATAACACTTTCAGACTTTCACCTCATATGCTTCTATATAAGTCTACAGATGTCCCTAAACTACACCTGTTACACACATCCACATCTGGACACTCAGCCTCCAATTGCCTTTAAAAATCATGTTGAAGACAATATTAGACAAAGAACAGTTACACTTGTTTAAAAAAAAACTTGCTGTATTGTTATGCCATTGTATCATATTATGTGTAACTTGATAGTTTTAGATTGTATGGTTTTTGGCTGGTGTTTGTGAGTGTGTCCGTGGACATCTTTTCTGTTAAAATTACATTTGGGTGCTTCTATGAAACTGGGTTCATTTTGGTACCTGACACTTCCCCCAGCTTTTTAGACCCAATAATAAAAGAGAAATTTAGACATATTTACCCCCAGGATGTACCTAATGATGACCTCAGATAAATACAAAAAAGCAATTATACTCTTGCTCTGAGCCATCCCAAAATTAATGAATTTTTAATAAAATATTGGGGCCAAAAATCAGACCAAAACTTGGACATGAAAAACTACCTAGGTGTCAGTGCATTTGATGTGGACCACATGGCCTGAAATGGTCTTATATACTGCTATAAATAAAGACACTGTGTTAAACATGACAATCCTAGTGGTTTTTCTAATCCAGACATGCGGGTTTTTCGTGAATCTCAGTCTAATTCCAGGTTTCGTGTGTAACCTATCATGTCCACTGGCGTTTCATGTGGAACCTGCCCATTTAAAAACAAATAAATTGCAAGTGATTTTGCAACAGTGGTCATTTTTGTGAAACACTCTGCCTTGCATAATTAGTTTGATTCCCAAAAATGTACCAGTGAGAGAATAAAAAAATATTTGGGAAAATAGTAGCGTGCAGTTTTCGTGTCCTTTTGACTGTGTTACATGCAGATTTTTGTATAAAAATAATATAAAAATATGTTTTATCTGAAAAATAGTTTCTTTTTTTTCTCAGTCTATTTATTTTTAAATAGACCCAAAGTGTTTCCAAACTTGCTTCATAACATTAGTCTCCAGTAGTTTTTAGGTACCAGTTTCATAGACGCACCCATTTCTCTTGCTATTTTCACACAAAACTGGGGCTGTTTGAACTCAAACGTTATTGATTATTTGCCTGTCATCTTCTGCTGTTCAATTTTTCACACAGAGAAGACACTATTCAGTGAAGATAATGATGATCATTAGGCTGATCTGTCCTTGCCGATAGAAAGCCTCAGTACAAATGACAATCACACATATTGTGACTCATTGCCTTTTTGTGGTGTTGTAAGGGATCGACGGTCATGAAAGGAACACACAGAACTTAGTCAAACTTTAACGGGTTTCATTTAGCCAAAAAATGAATTTTTTAACAATAAATTGGGCCCATAAAAGAGGTCAAAGTTTCAAAAAGTTTTAACAGAAAAAACTTAATCTAACTTCCAACCTAACACAACATGGAACATAAGACAAAAGACCCCCCACAGAACACACACAGGGGACATTTAAAGTGGCTAATCAGACCATCTAGACACACAGGGGGAAACTATACTAAAGAAGTTGACACAAGACAACAATTAAATAAATTAAATAGGAAGTTAGATTTTAACTAAACAATCAATGTGGAAATAATAAATGGAAATTGAAATGAACTGGCAAATCAAATATAACAAACTAAAACATTTTATAGGGGTGATAATTTGCTCTTTTAAATGGAATTATGCATTTTAAAACATTTTCCTGTGGTCTACATAAACTGTAAATGCTATGCTTGGGTCTGAATTCTTCATTATTAAACTCCACAGGTCCATCTTTATCCCTATTTCTGAGTAATGACACCAGAAAGGTCGTTTTGAGCACTGGCCCTTTAAATGCACATGAGCCACTTCATGCTCCTCCCCCTCCAGGTTGTTGGCTGTGCTGCTCGGTCCTGTTCAACCAACAACTGAACATTTCAGGTAATTGGCTCTAAGTTTTGACATTTTTTCAGTATGGACTACAACAGCTGCTGCTGACCAAGGTTATAATAGTTTTGGATTTTTCATCATAGTTTATTTTTATTTAGCTTTGGCTTTTTTTTCCCCTCAAATTCAGTTAGTTTTAATTCATTTTTAGAGCAGGTTTGCTAGTTTTAATTAGTTTTTGTTTTTTCTAAATGCTTAGTTTTCACTTTAGTTTTAGCATTAGCATTTAGCATATTATTTCCAGGAAGAGTGTGGACGAGAAGACGACTATAAATGACAAGTGATGAGAAGTGACGGACCGTGAAGTGCTGTATGGTGCCGCCAGCTAAAAGTACTCACGTGAAATAAATCTATTTCCTATCAATCCAACATTGACAAAGATGAAAACAAAGGGAATTTTATCTACAATTACCTCCGCCAAGTGTAACGGTGGAGGTTATGTTTTCGTCGGGGTTTGTCTGCTTGTCTTAAAGATGAATGGACGGAGAAATTTATGTTCATTATTCCGGCAAGCAGTTCAAAACCAGTGTGCCTCATATGCTCTAAAAACGTGGCATTAATTAGAAGTGGCAACGTGAAGCGCCACTATGCAACAAAGCACAGTTCTTTAGAGCAAAGTTATTCCCTGAAGTCCGAGCTGAGGGCACGCAAAATAATTGATCTACAAGCCCAGTTTGACAGATCTACCCGACTCATCACACATACATTTACAGCCCAGCAACATGCAAATGAATGTTGACTAAAAGTATTGTTGATTTTTGGGGCAACAAAAAAAACTTTTAGTAATGGGACAGTTATGAAGGAGTGTTTAAACGCTGTTGCTGAGACTTTATTTGAGGAAAAACAAAAAGACGAGATACTGTATGTGAAAAATATCAAACAAATCCCGATGTCAGCTTCAACAGCAACTAGAAAATCTGAAATATTAGCAGATGATGTACTGGCACAGCTTGATGCAGCTATTCAGAGTGCACCATGCATATCTTTGGCCATTGATGAGTCTACTGATGCTACTGATAATGCCCAGCTTTTGGTGTATGTGAGATTTTTTTCACAAAGATAAGTAGGAGCTCTGTGTGGACCTGTTGGGTGTAACATCACTTGAAACACATGCAAGAGGAGAGGACATACTGTACATGCAGCAAGAAAAGAGAGGCTGAGAAAGAGGGGCATAGATCTGAAGCGGGTTGTCTCTGTCACCACAGATGGTGCCCTTACCATGGTGAGAAGAGAGGGACTGTGCTCCAGATGAAAGAGGACAACCCAGACCTTATTGCTACCACTGTCTCATCCATCAGACTGTTGTGTGCCAGTCTATCAGAACATTTTGCTGAAGTAATGAACACAATGATGAAACTCATCAACTTCCGTAGGGCATCCTCATCCCTTCAGCATGGCCTCTGAGTCCTGAGAGAACTGTTGGAAAATGTTGAGGCAAATGCCAATGACTTGCTACTGCATGGCAATGTAAGGTGTGAGGAGTCAGAAAGCAACACAGTTTTCACTTTTTCTGCGAGATGAGCACAAGATGCATACGGTTGCATTTTTGGTTGACATTATATCACATCTTAATGAGTTCAATTTAAAGTTGCAGGGCCAGAACAATTTAGTTGTTGATTTGATGGCAGCTGTTTGCTCTTTCTAGAGGAAGCTGGACATTTTCAAAGAAGATCTTGTAGGAGAGTGTGAACACTTCCCAAAACTGCAAAAACAGATTCAGGGTGAGAGAGATGTTTCTCCCTATGTTGACTTCATAAACAAGCTGATTGGAAACTTCAGTCAAAGGCTGACAGCTTCAGCCTTGGGCAGCAGCTCCTCCTGCTAATCCACAATCGTTTCCTCATTGGAGAAGTCAGAGGATTTTCGAAGGAGGTGACCCAGACATTCAAGTGGGCACATAGAGGATCTCTACAGCTTGAGCTCATTGATCTGCAAGGAAATGTTGCATTAAGAGAGCATTTTGAGGTAACTGACCCTGCTACTTTCTGGCTGCAGACTGTTTCTGAGAGTGTGTTCACTGGTCTAACCAAAGTAGCACTGCACACCTCGACAATGTTTGGATCGACTTACAGCTGTGAGTCAGCTTTTTCCACTATGAACATCATCAAAAACAAGTGTCGTTCTCGGCTCACCAATGAACACCCAGATATTTGTATGAGAATGAAAGTCCTTGGGCAAGACACGTCAACCAACTTGCCCCCTGTGCTGCTATTCACACTGGCGTATGAAAGCATGTGAATGTTTGGTGGTGGTCAGAGGGGGCATTGGCAGCCGCCCCTCCACCAGTCTGCCCCAGGGCAGCTGTGGCTACAAATGTAGTTTACCACCACCGGAGAGTGAATGGGATCGAGAATGAATAATGGATCCACTATACACGCTTTGAGTATATGTTAATAGAAAAGTACTATATAAATCAAATCCATTATTATTATTACATGTGACTCCCAATGGCTAAGTCCTAATGTATTGCCTGGAAACCTAAATTGACCTCAAACCATCTTTGGTCAGCTGTAAAAGTGAGGACAGTCTCACTGTAATGACCTAGATAAGGCTTGGAATTGGACTTAGAAATGTCAGTGTAAAATAAACAGCAGTGAGTCATTACGAATGAGTTGCATTCATGTCTGTTCATTACATTCATAACTCACGTCACTTCTCACGTTTTCATTATTGGTCAATGTCCTGTATGTACCAACCTGAACAGCTCTCCAAAGCTCCGCTTGGATTTATAAATTCAGTTGAGCAGCATACTGTAAAGCAGGCAATTTCTTGTATGGACAAAGTGTGCCCATTGTGTGAACAAAACACACCATCCTACCACGTCTAAATATGAGAATACAAGTAACATTCAGTTTACCTTGAGGGTAGAAAAACATGTTGAGAACTAGAAGCAGTCAGAGAGTGCAGACCTCTGCTAAGATAGATCAGTGCCCCCCCCCCCCCGATCACCACCAGAATGTAATCATTTGATCCTAGTGCCAGTATCAACGTTTCCTGAAATTATAACTTTCCTGAAATAACTTTTTGAGATATCTTGCAGACGGACGGATGGACGCCTCCCTGGGGAGGTGTTCCGGGCATGTCCCACCAGGAGGAGACCTCTGGGAAGACCCAGGATACGTTGGAGAGACTATGTCTCTCGGCTGGCCTGGGAACGCCTCAGGGTCCCCCCGGAAGAACTGGAGGAGGTGTCTGGGGAGAGGGAAGTCTGGGCATCCCTGCTTAGACTGTTGCCCCCGCGACCCGACCCCAGATAAAGCGGAAGAAAATGGATGGATGGAGTTAGGTAAAAACATAACAACACATAAACAAAGGCTCCGATTTATGCAATAACTAATTAATTAATTAACTAACTAGCCAGTCCCTACTTAAAGGGGGAGGGGCAGAGAACAGTCAGTTGAAAGTGGGATTCAGAATTGTTCTTATTTAACAGTTTTTAATCTGTTATGATGTTTCAGCTCAACAATAGTCTCTGTGCCATCCTGGGCATTGAAAGGACTGTTACAGCTGCGTATCATCCTCAAACAAATGGCCTGGATGAGAAAACAAATGACAACATAAAACGGCAAGTTGTTTATTTCCAACCTCACACCTACACGTGTACCTCTCTCTATACCCCCAACCCCAACATATCTCGCATATACACACAAACACTCCACACAATGACTTATCAGCACTCCCTTCTGTCTAACACATACAATTGTGTGTCCACAATTTACTTAAAGATGTGGGAGACTTTTGTGACCAATTTCTCATCAAATCTGTAAAACCCCAGTCATGGCTTAAAGGTGTGGGAGACTTTCATAACCAATATTTCAACAAATGTGGAAAACCCGAGTCATAGACTAAGTATCACAAATCTGTAAGTCTTTCTGTGATTACTCACCTGAAACTCTTGTATTACGGGGAACAATTTCGAAGTGCCATCCACCATAAACAAACTGCGTGTTTACAAACAGAACTGGTAGGTCACTCAGGCATTTTCAGAAATTGGTCGTGATGTGTATTGTGGGAAGCAGAGTTCAACGCAGCTGAAGTGTCAGTGACAACATGGAGACAAGTAATGAAAGTGTGTCTGCTGCCGGTTTGGAAGAAAAGGAAAACATCACTGTAAGTCAGTTGTCATCTTATAATACAGGGTGTGTGATTTTGAAAAACAATACTGAGATATTAGTTTGTTTTGCATTCACAGAATATGTCATTGTATAGACTTATCATACATGCTTCGCAAGCATACAGAGTATAGCCAGGCACTCACCGCTCCCTCACTCCTTACAGTTCCCCTATATTTATATTGTCACAGAAAGTAAGCCAAATGGATTGGTTCTGAGCTTATGCTCTTTCATTTTAGTTTTCCATGCTACGTGTGCTACTCTTTGACATAATATTGTCACGTTTTTCCAACATGTTGAATACAGTCTATGTATGATAAACAGGTGTTGTTTGTAAACTTTATCTGTGGTGTAGGGGGGGGGGTCCAGAGAGGGCGGACCCAGATAGAGAGAGAGTCCAGCATTTGCAGCAGCAAAGAATTCAGTCTGTACAGGTAACACATTCTTCAAGTAGACCAAAATGTTATTGTTTGTAATGTCTATGCACAGTTGTTGAAAGTGAATTACCTCTACAATGTATTCTGTCACATCTTGGCTACATTCTTTGCCATTATAGAATTCTGTCCAGGTCCTGTCCAGAAGTGAACTGGAAAGGCTGGTACTGCAATTGTTGGACCGGTCCCCGTCCACATTATTCGACCTGCTGCAGGCTGTCGAGGGTGAGGCTGAGCCACCTCCACCAAGGACACCAGGGCAACATCCACACTGGTGTGTCTGCACATACTGTGTTGCAGTGCCCACAGACTTTGAAAATCTGTGTTGTGGGTTGCAGCCAATGAACTGTTTGTCTCTGCCACCAGTTGAGTACAATTTACATAAAATGTCCAAGCCATTTTGTGGGACGATTGAACTAAAATATAACTTGAGTATAAGTATGCTTCTTATCTGTTTTCATGAAATGGACCTATACATTCTGGATCCCCATGTCATCGCTTTAGCAAATCAATACAAGGCAGAGATATTTGCTGCAGCAGATAATGCAGACAATAGGAGCATGAGGCATGGAGCTTACAGGTAGTTTGTGTTGTGGAGACAAGGGCATCTCAGGGCAGGCAACAGTCGGGTCATACCCAGCTGTTGTGTCACACGAATAAGAACATACCCCAATCCAAATGGACAATACACTGGGTATAATCTTCACAGACTGGTTTGAAAAATTTGTGTTTACATCATGTGTCATTGTTGAAAATGGGTCACTATCACTCAGGTGTTTCAGTATATTTTGTGTCACTATATTTGATTTATCCAGTAAGAAGATTTCAAATCACAACTCTGTGTGAAACTGTTTCTTCACATAAAGTACAGGGACATTATATGCTCATATTAGGTACAAAAGCAAGACGCCGTGATATTTTCATACATGAATACTATTATTTGTAATCACTTCAGATTGGATTAGATTTCATAGTGCTTCATTGGTCGTACAGTATTTAGTGCATTTGTTTCTTTTTTTCTTGAAAATGAGGAATATGGAAGTGTTTATATCAAAAAGCTAAACTAATATGTGGAAGACTCATAACTGATTTATGCAAATGTGTAAAGTTTATAAGGAATCTGGTGCTTTAGAAGATGTTTGGTGTGGTTTCCCCTAACATTTTGTGGAATGATGGGATATCTTAGAACTGCTTGTTATTATTATTATTATTGTTGTTGTTATTATATTATTTTGTGATTTTGAATACAGTGTTACTGTTTGTAAGTAAGAGAGTCAAAAATGTAAATAGGAATTATTTTTATTTTGAAAATCAGTATCTTTGGAAAAAAAAAACAAAAAACGCAATTTTCTGTTTTTTGCTCAAAATTCATTTTTTTCCTGAAAATGATCAATATTCAAATGTTTATATCTCACGAACGAATTAAGATCGAGTAAAATTGTTTTTTTGTGTTTAAAAGTTGAAGTTCTGTTCTTTCTTTTGATGTATTCAGTGTTAACATACTCTTAACACAACATTTTCAGTGGGCCTTCAAATATTAGTGAATATGACCAAAAAGGCTGGCACTGGCTACCAACTCACTGTAAAATGCTCTGGCGGGGAAAGAGTGAAGCGGAGTTGTGGCCTTTTGTAATACTGTAATATAGGAACTGGGTGTGACATTCTAATGAAACCTGATGATGATGTCAGTGCTTCGGTGAATATATACCAGCAGAAACACCAGCTCACACAGGTCATCTGGTCATTCACTCACTCAGCAAGGCCACTGGTAGAGTCATCCTGTAAAGTAGGTCAGTGTTACCGATGACAAATTTGACTCCTGGCTCAGGGACCTGCCTCGATAATGCTAGCCGGTGGGGATAAATGAGACTAGTGTATATGTAATGTATATCAGAAAGCTCAAGTTTACTTTGTAAAAGTTTGCTGATATACTTTAAGACCTTATGTGGGTGTTTCCTTGTAGCTGTCCCTTTTATATGAACATAACATCATGTAAAATATAAACCGCTATAGGTAACATTAAATGTAACTACTTCAGTCTTTCACACTGAAAAAGAGGATACATTTTATGTAAGATAATATATAATAATTTTCACACAAACACTAAATTTATCATATTTTTTTTCCATCATTAATCACAGATGCTTGGTGTTGGTCTGATTGTAGGGCGCTCCCACTGATTCAGCTGAATGAAATCTGATATCTGTGTGTGGCACAGTGTTGCACTGCCAGTATTGCTTACAGAGTATTGTTTGTTGACAGATACTAAATTACTTGGTGACAGCTTTATTTCATTTCTTTCTCTGGTTCAAATATATATTACATAGATTTACTTAAAACTGTTTACTTGATGTGCAAGACCATATTTTGTAATAATTCAACAAAACAGTGTTGGGGAAAGTGCTTGTTATGACCCTGGGTAATAACTTGTCTATTTATATGTATATGTATATATGTTTCTGTATAGTGTGTGTGTTCTCCCCCATCCTGTCAGAGTGCTGTGCCCTTTTTGTGTTTGTTTGTGTTGCAGGACGCTGATTGGTGGAACATGACTGCCCGGCCTCTTTAAAAATGGCCCTGGAGCTTCAGATGGCCCTCTCTCTTGCCTCCTGCCAGCTCTCAACCCTGTGTTCTGTGTGTGTGACCATCAGTCTTTGTGTGTTGCTGTGACAGTTTGATTGTATATAGTTGTAAACAGTATTTTTTGGTAAATTGATCCTTTTCTGGTACGGGAGGTCGGCGTCGTTTGTTTTTCCCGTTTTCTCCTGTTTTTTGGTTAGGAAGTTCAGGTTAGTTTTCTGTATTTTATTTCTTGCATTTATTTTGAGTAGGTAATTTAGTTTAAACTCTACAGAAGATATTTTGTTTGTTGTTTTAGCCGCTCCCTCCCCTAACCCTTCTTTAGTTGATATAAAAATAAATATTGTGAATTTTAGTTTCGACTGACGTGTGTGTTTGGGAGCTGGGAGGGGACAAAATTGAGCATATTATGTTGCCCTGGTGAACCCCTAGGCCGGGGCGTAACATGCTTAATATCATTATTTAATCAAATGCTTTAACAAATGTGTTAAATCTAATGTTTATAAACGTATACAATTTTACACCCCAGAATTGATGCAGCCATTTATCTTGAATGAACTTCCATTTTTATCCAGGTGATGATCAGACTGAGAAGGGTACATCAGATCCTTTGCCTGCACATGATGAAACTGAGGCTGATTCTCAACACAGCAAGGATAATAAGCCATCAGCATCTTGTGAAGATGTGCATTCCAGTGTTACCAGTAGTGACTGTAAGTGTAGCAAATATAAATACAACTGTAATCCCTTGCAACTTTTGCAATGGAAATATGAAGTGGAACTTCATACAAATTTCACACTTTTATTCACTTATTTAATTTGAATTGAATTTCAGTCTTATTAATTGTCATTTTTATAATATATATTTGAACATAAAATTGACCTTGATTAGCTGATATCACAAGCACATTTAATTTTACAGCCTACCATTATAAATTTATTTCTGAATTTGTTGTAGTGTCTGCTGCACCAACTAAGGACCAAGACAAAATGGTTGAGGACACTGTAAGTGAACTGTTCCCTGAAATCTCCCCTTGTGAAATTCATCATGTGCTGTGCTCTGACAGAAAGTGCCATCATGTGTATAATAAAGACTCGAAAGCATCAAAATTTCACCGTGAATGGTTGGATCTGGATGACTCATATGACAGTAGCACTGGACTGTGGTGGCTGATATACCCCCCACCAGGGCTTTGCCCCTGGACCACACCCCTGCCATCTGGGAAGAGCCACCTACTTTTAACAAATAACCGTCTACTCTGAAAATTATTGAAACCCCTGCACAATACATGTCACGACAAAATTCTGAAGATGCCCGAGTTACCTCCCGGCTCTGTTTGTAAACACATGGTTTGTTTATGGTGGACGGCACTTCGAAATTGTTCACCATGATGCAAAAGATTCAGGTGAGTAATCACAGAAAGACTTAGGGATACGTGATACCTAAGCTATAACGGGTTTTACAGATTTGATGAAAAATTGGTCACGAAAGTCTCCCGCTCCTTTAACACATACATGCACTTAAGCTCCTGCACATTAGTAACAGACAGTTAGGGTTTTTAAATCTGTATTTGTATTTGTACCCTTGTACTTCTTAGAGCTCTTACAGAACTGGTGATTGACCAGCAGAACAACTGGAATGTGTTCTTGGAAGCAGCATTATTTTCATTAAGGTCCAAGGTCCACACAACAACAAAACACTCCCCTTTTTTTTTTACTGATGTATGGGAGGGAGGCAGTTTTCCCCTCTGAAGTACCCATTGATATGCCAGTGAGTATATTTTTAAAAGACTGTAGAGACAGTTATAATGGCTTGTTTATCAGTAGTTTTATTGGATAATACATTAAGTGTTTTTTTACTACAGCTTTCCACAGTATTTCTTCCTGAGGAGAGTATTTACAGCTCTTAGAGAAGAAAAAGACCTCAATGGAGACTGTAAAAAAACAACAGAAAACATCTCCAAGTCTCACAAAAAACAGAAACAGGCCTATGAAAAACGAGCTCTGAAGAAGTACAAGGACATCGTTTATTGTGCTGGACAAGAGGAAGCAAGGAAGAAAAGGAGGAAGAATTGATTTTTCTGAACCGTATGTTATTGAAGAAATAACTGGCAAGCAGGTTACACTGTCCATTTTAGAAGGGTTTACCTTAAAGAACAGATACAGTGTAGACCACATCCAGCCTTATAAAAGGAGCCTCCCTGATGATGGCCAAGTTCCCAGTGAGCACAAAACCCCCCATGACATCAAGCACAGCAAACAGTAAGTACCTTACTGTTGATATCATCACATTAATACCAGTTCATACATATTCAGCATATTAGTTGAGAGCCATTTGGATTTCAGTCCCTTGCCTAAAGCCTCCATCAAAAATGCCATTATGAATGGCTACAAACACTGTGCGAACGATTTATGGACCATTTCATATGATCTTCTCTAGGCGGACTAATAAGAATGGAGTGTTTGTGAACTGTTCCTAAGTTCGTAGCCAGGTGAGTGATCTTGTCCAAGATTTTCCACGAACACAGTACAAAACCCCCGTAACTGCAAACACTCTAGATTAAAATCTTTACCTTTAACACCAAAATCACTGACATAAATCACAAGGAAATGTAACGCTAGCCAGATAGGTGGGAATTGGAGCTGTTACATAAGAGCGGAGGTGTTGGAGGAGATTGAATGAGGTGTGCACGGATCAGGGTCAGAGCCAGGGTTGGAGCTGGAGCGAGGCAAATTGTTGCTGTGCAGTGCTCGCCCCAGCCCCAGCCCCGATCCATGCATAGTTCATTCAGTCTCCCCCAACACCCCCGCTCTTACAGAGCAGCCCAGTTCATACCTATATGGCTAACGTTACATTTCCTAGTGCTTTGTGTTTGTGATTTTGGTGTTAAAGATAAAGATTTTAATCAAGAGTGTTTGTAGTTAACTTTTTGTTCTTTGTTAGCCAGTCATATGTAACTGAATGCCTAAAATGCCATTTTGCAGTTTGCAGAAGGGTTTCTTAGCCATGGAGACATCAAGACCATCCAGACCCATGCTGCTGAGGTTTCAAAGGCTCGATGGGATATAGCATTTGCCCCCCTAGAAGTTAGAGGTCTATGACAAACAAACCAGCCAACCATCATGAATATCTCTGTCTCTCTAAATATTGTTTATTATTAAATAAAGTTGTCTTCATGTCCTCCTCTCTGTTTCTGTAAATTGGCTTGAGAGTTTGGTTTTGACCAGTGGGAGTTTTATTTGATAGAAGGTACAGTCTACTCTCGTTATACCGCCAACTTCCGTTCACGGCCAAATTGGCGGAATAGCGAAAATGGCGTTACAACGGGTTGTGTCCATAATGTGCATGTCTTTACTATATGATGTCTATGCTGCCTCCGTTAACCTGTTCTAATTGCGTTTCTAAATAAATCTTGATTCTGTTATGTTGTAAGGGATCATTTAAAGTGGGGAAACATTTTAAGCATTATTATACCATGTCGGGAAATGACACCCCATCATCTTGAGGCTTTGGCTTAATCCCACGTCCTCTTCCCGACATCCTGACCTACTGAGTGTTCTGCGATAAATGAACGGTGGCCGTTCCGTAGACCTACTCGTAGCTTGTCGCGATCAGCGTCTGGCGCGTTTGTTTTAGTGCATTGTTAAAATTTATGTGTACTCGATGGCAATCACGCTGGCGGTATAACGGTCGGGAAATCAATGGTATAAGTGCTGTTTGTGCATGGAACTGGGCTGGCGGATGGCGATAGGCGGAAATGGCGGTATAACAGCGGGCGGTTTAACGAGAGTAGACTGTATAAGCCTGTCAAAATGTGCTGCCTTTACTCATATGCATAAGTAAATAATGGTGTTTCTACAGTGGGAGCTTTATTTCATATCCAAATAGGCATGTCGAAAGGTAAGGTAGCATTTCTTGACAGGGTAGTGTGACTCAACAGAACACAGCTCATCCTCTTGTCAGAGGGAGTCGGGGTATTCGTGCCTCTCATAGCAATCCAAGGGGGAGATGGGATTCCACTATTAGTATTCCATGGAGTGAATACACACTTGTCCAAATGGAACCACGCCAAAGTAAAACTTTTCTACAACCTTGAACGATCCACATGACAAACACGTGCACTACACGCACTTCTTAGTACTCTTTCAGGTGTCCTCATCTGTGTAGTCCATTAGCACGCCACCATTGTTACCCCACATGGCCGGTTGCAACAGGTAGCTTATGCCACGTTTCCACTGTGTGATCTCGGCTCGACTCGACTCGACTCAGCTCGGCCTTTTTGCGTTTCCATTACGAGAAAGGACCTGGAATCTGGTACCCGGTATTAGTTTTTTGGTATCACCTCTGCGGAGGTTCCAAGCGATACTAAACTGTGACATATAACACTGCAGACCACTGATTGGTCACACAGTTTTCTCTGTGATCCGCTGTTTTACAAAAAACAGATGCGGAACTTGACAGTAAATATAGCGGTACATTAATCCACACGATAACAGCCCAAAACTACACCATGGTCGGTCGAGGAGATTCAGTCTTTGGTGGCCGACGTAAAAATTCAGATGAGACAACACGCAACAAGTGAGTTTTCAGCAACTCTTTGAGCAGACGACAAGGAAATAACGCGCCGCATCACTATGACGACCAGGTACTATAAAGTGGGTAATATCCTGTAATGGAAATTGTCTCCAGGAATACCGAGCTGAGTTGAGCTGGTTCCATGTAGTGGAAATGCAGCATAAGACACAATTCATTTCAGTGTTTGAACTACCAAAGGAAACGGGGATTTAAACGAAACCGTTTTACTGACCTCTAGCTTAGATATTCAATAAGACAGTTCACTAAACCTTACTTTTTCTGGACTTCAACACAGTGCAGCACTCCCATGGCTACAGCTCCATTGAAGGCGCTCCGTCACGCCTTTCTCTCCGCCCGCACACACCTCTCTTCCTTGTTCATGAGAGCTCCCGTTTCTTAAAGCGACAGCGCAAATTTGTACCCGCTACATTATGACTCCAGGGGCTGTATTGTGGCATATGGTTTAGTATGCTAAACTGTCTGAGGCACTGAAATTAATGATAATGACTGAGAGATTCCATTGCAATGACTTACATTGGAGGCTGTTCACAGCTGCAGCTCAGGTATGGAGAATGGGCATCTCAGAGGAGCACAGCACAATGTTCCATCCAGCTATTTCGAAAGCTTCCCGTTGGGTTCCTGCTGGTCCACCTGTGCCACCTTGATGGCATTGTCTATATATATATATATATATATATAAGCAGGCCCTATGTTTCTCTCTCTCTTTCTCTCTCCATTCCAGCCTTAGTGGGTACCAGCTTCAGCATGCACACTTGGGTGCTTGTGTCAAGCAGTTGGTCTGCATTTTGGTTTGACTAAATGTTCTATTATCTCAATAAACCTAAGAATATCTGTGTTACTTGTGGTCCTGTGTCCATTGTGTGCAGTTCACAAGCCACCCGTAACGCAGCATACACACTGAGATGGAAAACACAATAAATGTCAATTGGTCATTTATTGCTGTTCTTTATCAGCTTCATTTTTGGGTCTTTTTGGATGAGGTCCAAATAGGACCATGGTCTGTAATCAGAGGATCCCTTCCCTATTCTCATGCTCTCGATGCCACAGCTCTGAGCAGAAGCAGATGACAAACCTCAGTCTGATGTGACAGATGAAGGTGAATGGTGTTTATATGGCGGGAGTGCTTTCCCAGCTAGCAGGGAACATTCCCTATAAGTTCTGTGAACAGTTTAAAGAAAACATGTTCATGTAATGTTAAAAGAACATTGTAAGAAGGATACCCCCAGATGTTTTTAGAATGTTTTCAGAGAATGTTATCCTGGAACATTCTGGGAACTTAAAGAAAACTTCCCGCTGAAAACATTACAAGAACATTCTTGGGCACATTTTCAGAACAAAAGATTGCTAGCTGGGTTCCCTTCCACGTTTAAACCTCCACTTGGAAGGCGGAAGAATCAAGGTGAGGACCCGAGGAGCTACAACTTCAGAATTGGGAAGAGGTATGTATTGTATGTGGAGAAACAGCTGACTTCTGCAGTCACCTCAGGGTTTGAGTGCTCAATGGATGAAATGAAACAGATTTCATTTTGCAACAAATGTATCAATATTTCCTACTTTACACTGATGTAAATCACATTTATTTGGATGTAAATTACATTGACGCAATCTACTTGGCACCACCGTTTGCAGTGACTTCTACCTTTTTTATGTAGTTTGTGCATGACTTATTAGATCACTTGGGCCTGTGTGTTTTTATTTCTGCAGGGTTCAATAAAGATGCTGCCATCAAGACTGCTGTTTACAGACTTCAGCAAAATGTAAGAAAAGGTGATAAAACATCAGATCATTTGTAAACCAGCTCAGACAAGGCCATCAAAGCACAGCAGGAGCCCTATCTAGGCCTTCTGGATTGCTTTCAACTGAGATGTATGTAGAGAACAGAGAATACAGACACAGATTAATTTTAAAGACAGAAAAATACACTTTTATCAGTAGCACAAGAAGTAACAAAAGAAAAATGGACCAAAATAGAATTAATTAATAAACAAGCGATCATCCGTCTATGACTCATCAGACTAAGGCAGAGTTTTTCAACCTTGGGGTCGGGACCCCATGTGGGGTCACCTGCAATTCAAATGGGGTCGCCTGAAATTCCTAGTAACTGATAAAAATAAAAACAAAAAAAAACCCTTACAAATAAAAAATATATTTATGGTGAGTTGAGAGAAACAATCTCAATCCATAAAAGACATGACAAACTCTGAAGGTGAAACTGAAGCACTGTGGTACTGTTTATCTTTCAAATGTTCATTGTGGTCAGTTTCAGATGCTGCAGCTCTTTCATAATTCATAGTTTGAGTTATTGTTTGTTCAGTATTAATTGTCAGCCTTGTAAATACAAGCTGGTCTGACTGTACATATCCTGACCAAGGAAAATAAAATTCGCCAGAAATTTGTGATGTTAAAATGAGGTCACAAGCCAAAAAAGTTTGGAAACCACTGGCCTAAGAGAATGTGGGCTGAACTAAGACCTGTGCTGTAGAAATATACTTCCTTAGATTCTCTAATTACGTCTACCCAGTCTTCGAGTTGTCAAAAAAAAAAATTGAGGGGGATGTTAGATTTTATCATATGGAGAAAGATTATTTGTGCTGATGACAGCGCAGATGGTGGGAGACCAACTGTGTAGACTTTTGATTATTATTAAAACAGCTAATTATCAGGCTATACTCTTAAAACAACATGCATCTTATGGATGTTAGATGTCTGATACTTCTGTTATTGGTCTTGAACAAGACACTAAAGATTTTGGGTCTGTCCCCGGGCTGCCATGGTTACCACTGCTCTATAGTTTGGGTCAAATGCAGAGGACACATTTTCCCACTTGGATCAGTCAAGGGTAGCTTCATACTTATGGTACTTTTGAATCTTGGGAATTCATCAATTACAATTCAAAACACTGTAAATGAACATCTCAATCCTCTGAAGTCCATTTATCAATTACAAATTTTCAAGTGCAAATTGTTGAAAATAAATAAAACTGTTTACAAAATAGGACAACATAAAATAATACTAAATAGCACTACCAAAACACCTGTAGAAATACATATAGTCTATATGTATCATCTAATGAAATGCTAACAAGCAGGACTGACATAACAGCAGCCTTCTGCAAGTTTCATTTCAGAGCCAAAATACATAAAAATACAAAAATAAACTGTTTTTCTTAACTTAAATGTACACAAGTTACCACTTATTTTATATGTAAGGGTAAGTACAATATATAACTCCTGTATGGTGTTCCGGCCCGGCTTGTTAGAGACGGCAACATAAAGATGGACAACCACACAAGGTTCCAGTTGAAACAAAGTTTATTTATTGTAAGAAATTCAAAATCAAATGTCTATGCAATAAATGGAAGGAGTGGGTGTAATGTGTGATAGTGGATAGAATGTGAACAAATGTAAACATCTGTTTAGATGTAAAGTATGTCAGAGAATCAGCAAAGAAGGAAAGAAAGAAACCCAAGTGAGTGGAAAGAAGGGGAATCAGAAATCAAAGTGTCTGAACACAAAAGCCAGACGAGTGTTTCAGTGCCCCATTCTGTGCCACTGACCCAAGACAAGAACCAAGACTGAAGACGCCTGCACAGAAAAGGCAACTGAAAGCCCACACCCTCCAAAACCCACTGTTCCCTATTAACTCAATTACAACCTGCTCACTCTGCGGGTGAAATGTTATTCTTTGACTTTTTTTGAAAACAGAAGACCCTCAGCGCTTTGTCCTCCTGGTCGCTTGGCTACGGTGCTGAAATTGCACCTGCATGCGCTGGTATGACGCTTATTGATGACGAACAAAGAATAATTATAATACAATAAGAAATCATGTTGTGTCATTGCATGTGTGCGTGCCCTCTCACAGTGTTTTAGTCAATATGTGCAAAGCACCCTAAATGTTGAAATTGCAGTAATGCAGAGATTAAAGCAAAAATTTTTCATCTGACTGAAAATTTTCTTCTGGTCAAAATCATTGGCCACTATTAAAAATGATTCAATACAATACTACTATAGCGTACAAGTTTATATAGTCAAATTTGGCAATGCTGTAAAACACACTGAATGGGAGAGTGTACAGGTGTAGAAGATTAGTAACATGGATAGAAAAAATGTCATGAGTGGTATTGGTGGGGGGTCTGGGGGTCCCCCCCTAGAAAATTTTTAAAGCTTCAGGTCAATTTTGGTGCTCTCTGGTTAATTTTAAAGGGTATGAAAACCTCTAAATCAAGTGAAAATAATAACTAGAAGAAAACCTTACTGCAAAAAATGAGTGAAAAACTTTTTATTTAACAATTTAGGAACTCCAAAAACATAACTCCAACTCCAACAGCACATGAATTTTGGAGAAAATGTCTGTGTAAATGTAACCCTAACCAACTAATCTTTTACTTTTTCTGCTTTTTGGCACTGCAAATACCAAGGGTGTTACTCATTCATTCAATTTTACCTTCGTACTTTACCACACAGATAGAAATAAGATGCTAAACGGGTCAAAATAAAGCACTTATGCAGTCGGGCGTGTAACCGCGTAAGGCCGCGGCGCGCACAGCCGCACGCACGGGAAGGGCACATACACACAAACACACACACTAGTCATATACTGGCAAGAGGAGATCAGCTATGAACCCAAACATGAAGGTCCATGTAGATCAGTTCTGTCTTCTTCCCTTTTCGCTGTGGTTCTTTCATAATGAAAGCTACTTGTTAGCACTAAACTAAAGTTAGCGTCTGGAGGCTGAACTTGTAAAGCTGAACTTGTCCATGTGTTTCTGAGGCACAGAATGAGCAGCGTTTCCTTCCAAAGAGAAATAGTCATCAATCTCTCCTCCCGACATAAAAATAAAGAAGTCATCTTATTATCATCACTGTTAAACTTATCAGCCCCCTGTGCGTGGCGTGCCTGTGTTAAACACCTGCAGATCCAGGACAGCAGACCCAGGACAGGATCGCGGTGCCGACTGGACTCCGCTAAACACGTGGGGAAGTTACTTCAATATGACTTTTTTTCCCCTCAATTTTTCCATTTGACGGAAATCCGTCGTGGTGACGGAGAACTTTAATCCCTGCAGTAATGCCACATTCATTGATAAAATGACATCAGGGATGGAAAGGGGGGATGGCAGTTTTAGAAGAGGGATGATTTTGATCGTTTATATTTCAGGGGGGATGGCACCCCCCCCCCCCCCCCCCCAACTCAAGCACTACCTCTACCTAAATAACTGCATGGAGAATGTAACAAAAATGTAGCTTTGTAAAAAGAAACGGCACCTGAAACATTAAATATAGGTGTATAAATCAATAGATTATCTGCAGTAAATAGCGCAAACATGTTTTTCAGTGGACTATTCTTGCTGACCATTCTTGTGACAAAATCTACCCACAGTAATGTGAAGAATGCAGCAGCCTGAGCCAGCTCCTTTAAGTTACTGGTAAGTTTGTAACTTAACTTGTCACTTCTCCACTTCATGACGGATGAAAGCATCTGTGTCTACTACAGCCAATGTTTAAAACCTGTCAAAAACTGGCTTGCACTTGTTTTTTTGTTCTAGCTTGTACACTTATAGTTTGTAAAATGAAGGTATGGAAATTTGACAACAGTGTGAAAATGTAGACATATATCTGTATTAATGTGGACGGGGCATAAGTCTGCCAAAGTCAAACAGGCTCTAAAGTCAAAACACACTTCAGCAACATGAGCAATCCCAGACAGGTGTGGGAGGGAATTATGGGAATCACAAACTGCAAGGTCAGAACATCTCTCACTAAAAGCAACAGTTGTACCACTCTGCCTTGAGTATCTTTATTATTTTTATACTGGGTTTGAGAGGCTCTCTGTTAGTCCTTCCCCTCCGGTAACACCACATCCACAGTGAACCTTCACAATGTCAGACCTGACTTTGAAACATCATCTTGCAGAGATATTCACAAACATTTGTAACCTCTGTCAGCGTGAATCATTTGTTCCTGAATGTCTTATAACACAGGTGTCAAACATGTGGCCCGGGGGCCAAATCCGGCCCACCAAAGGGTCCAGTCCGTGATGGGATGAATTTGTGAAATGCAAAAATTACACTGAAGATATTAACAATCCTTTTAGTTTAGGTTCCACATTCAGACCAATTCAATCTCAAGTGGGTCAGACCAGTAAAATACTATCATAATAACATAAAAATAATGTCAACTCCAAATGTTTCTCTTTGTAAATGGAAATATTTTCATGTATTTACACTAAAGCAAAGTATAATTTTGCACAAAAAAAAAAAAGTGAATAACCTGAAATGTCTTAAGAGAAATAAGTACAATTTTAACAATGTTCTGCCTGTTACTCAATGTTTTGTGTATTTGTAGATCCACTGTGATCTGTAAGTTATAATGTACATGTGTAAATGATAAACTGAGGCAAAATATTGTTAAAATTACACTTATTTTTTCCAGTTTGTTCATGTTATTCACATTGCTTTAAAGGATAGGTTGTAGATGTAAACATTTTCATAATGTAAATTTACTTTTTTCGCTCTAAAACATAGAGAAAAGTTTGGAGTCGACATTATATATTATGTTATATTGTTATAAATGTTGTATTATTTCACTGGTCCGGCCCACTTCAGATCAAATTTAGCTGAATGTGGCCCCTGAACTATAAGGAGTTTGACACCCCTGTCTTATAAGATAAAAAATAATCCAACTGTCAAAATGCTGTCACATCCCTGAACAACACTGTAAGCCTGGATAAATTGAGTTTACTTAAAAAAATCGAGAAAGTATTTGCCTTAAAAATCAAGTAATGATTAATGAACTTTTTAAGTACATTTAAGTTAAAATCTTAGTTAAATGTAAGTTAAATGTACTTAAAAAGTTCATTAATTTTTTTAAGGCAATCACTGTTCTCAATTTTTTTTTTTTTTATGTAAACTCAACTTGACGAAAGAGAAAAGTTGCAAGTCAGCTAGCAGACACCTAGCTAAGAGAAAACGTCCGCGGAACAGGTTGATGGAACTGGTGGACAATAAAACAAAACACTCCTCTCATGGTTAAAATAAACAATTGTCGATAGCCGACCGCTGCTTAGAGCTTTTTGATTCGTATCGCGTATGATAAGCACCACTACTCCGATAGCAGCTACTCTTTGACCGGAAGCACTGAGACTGGCATGTCCAGGCATGTATGTTGAAATATTTTAATTTAGATAGTTGAATTCTTGATGTAGCCGGAGGCTGTCTCCCTCCTTGCCACTACCTTAATTGTGGGGCAGTGCCAGACACGCCTTTATAATCAGGTGAGTGGTCACACCTGACCCTCTCCTTCCAGTCTTTTGAGCCAGCGTGGCGGTGACTGGGGTGGGTGGGTGGGGGGGGGTGCATACGATTTCTTTTATGTGTCTTTTATAGTTTCTTTATTGCTTAGATTTATTTTACAATTTCCTTTGTTCATGTGCATTTGTTGAAACTATTTTAAGGAAATTGTGTTTTTCATGGTTTCGAATATTTTGAGTTAATCACCGAGATGTTGGATGGATGCGTGTGAGTGTGTGAGTGTGTGTATGTGAGTTTTAATTGTTCACTGTTGGCCACCAGTGACCCGAGGCACTCAGGCTGTTTTATTAATGGTTGTTTTTTTTTTCTTTGTGGTACAGGTGCTGGGTACCTGAGCGGCAGTCCAACCTGGTGGTGGCGTTTTCATGGTTTCCTTGTGTTCTCTTTTTTTTTGTGTGTGCGTCATGTCACAGGTGTGGTGGGGGACCCTTCCCTTTATTTTTGGTTTCCTGCTGCTGCGGTAAGTCTCAGCCCTGTCCTCCCTTCTTTTGTTTTCATCAGCCTGAGTGCTGGCTGAAGGCCTGGAGGGTGTGACTTCTTAGTTTTTTGTTTTTTTTTCTTTTTTTTTTTTTGGTTAACTGTTTAATTATTTTGTTAAATAAAAATCTTTCTTTAACCAAACATTACCTCTCCCGGGTGGATCATTATGAACCTGTGTGACCTTGCTAGTTAACTTTTATTATTTGTATAATTTTCCCAGGGGTGAAATTCCCCTGGGTGTTGTTGTCGGACAACTCGGTTTGATTTTGATTTCCCCGCTCACTGTCACATTCAGTTCAGTCACATGTTAGTCAGTATTAGTTTGGATTGCTTTGTGTCACTAGATTTCTTTGTGTCACTGGTTAGTGGTAAAGTTCTTAGGATAGGCCACATCTTGGTCAACATACTAAACTGACAGATTTATGATCAGAGGACTTAGGTTTTACCTTAGGCACACTTTTAAATGCACATGCCCACATATGATCATAAATAACAGGAGATAAGAGGTAAACACAATGTCAGTATGGGGTTTTACATCGAGTTGAGGTATCACATCTGCTTGACTTTAGAGTCAGATGACACCAGTCCATTTTCTGTGATCCAACCCACCTAGCACAACGGGGACAGCCCAGAGTTTGAAGATCAGTTTACAAGGATTATAAAAGTGATGTGCATTGGAATGTCTGGATCCATATCCCTGGTTGGGGTGTGGATCCTCAGCTGAGTTATATTTTGTTTGTGGTCAGATCAAGTCAATAATAAATTTATAAAAATGAGACCTAAAAGAATCCAGACTTATTCTTGGAGCTTCTAACAAAAGAAGACGTTAACAATGGGCAGGTGACAATTTACACTGTCAAAAGAAAAAGAGGTGTTGAAATAATAGTCTCACTGAGACAGCTGATGCTCTATCCTTAACTTGTTTGAGATAAACATTATTGTCAGCAAAAACCAGGAACTGCCTCTTTAGCCTGTTTTAGCTTAACATCATTGTCACCAGTTGTCAGCAGTTAAAGCTTTCAAAGACAGGAAACATCTGTAAGCACAGAATCTAGTTTTCCTGTTCTTCCCTTAAATTCAGGTCTAAGACAATACAAACACACACAAAACTGCAACATACAGGAAACTAGATATAAACTGTTGGTTGACAGAACTTAGGGCCGTTTCATAGTCAACGCAAGTGCACGCAGATGAGAACGCATCAAGACACACTGGCCACCATGATTCGTGCTCGCGTCGCAAAATGTGTTGTCCATTTTTTTGATATGCAACGTGTGCAATACCATGCATCACTGGCGGGGGCACTACGCAAGCGATGTAGTTTAATTTAACACGTTATATTACAGCGATGGTGATTCACCAGAGTCTCCAGCAGAAAGTGAGTCACTGGTGCCAGCAGATCGGAGACAGACATAAATATTAGATATACCTGTACCCATTTAGAATTCGCATAGGCTGAACAAGAGATTGGAATCCTCCGTCCTGATGCCGTCTCTGCTGCCATTCAGAGGCTGGACATACCACCGTCTATATGTGGCATGTTTTTTTTTTGCGCTGCTAAATCATCATTGTTATGTATTACAACCTGTTGTGTGTTCTTTGTGCTCTGAAACTGAAGGGTCAAACAGGATGTTCACTAATAAAAAAGTGACATGGGCTCAGTGAGTTCCAGTCCAACGTTACCGATGGCTGTGTTTGTGATTATTCTCCCGTGAATTAGGTGAGTTACCATGATTTTCCTACCCTTCAAATGTCCGGTGCAACAAACATCAGAATACACTCTTCTTCAGTAGCCATGTCAATCTGAGTATCACCCGGTTTGATACCTGGACTGTACCTGACTCAGAGCTACCCCCTATTGCATTTCACACGTCACCCAGCTCGCTTACGTTCCATGTATTAACTATGAAAAGAAATGCGTCGCTTGTGCATGTTGACTATGTAGGCAGCCTTACAAGAGACAGGTCCCAAGCTGGTTTGGACTGAATCAGATATTGTGTAATCTAAAGTCTAACCCAGTGTACAGGTGGACCTGTCCATAGGACATAAATGTGACACACATTTAACAGTCTCGACTCACTCCTGTTGAGTCCTCAGCACTGAGCAGATGCCTTACCTGTGACCAGACTAAACTTTATTAATTGAAAACAAGACGCATCCTGGACTCATCTTTGGTGCTTCCAGTCAGTGAACATGTATTAAAATCTAACAGTGTGGTCATAACTAAAACGTATTAATTTAAATCAATTTAACTTAAATTTATTCACACATTCGACTATATCTACAGGTAAGTTGACTATACTTAATATTTTCTTGTACTGTCATCAAACTTATATTTTAAGTGCATTCAAATACATTTTTGAACTTTGTTTCATTCAGGCTGCGTCTCTGTCGGACAGACGTGGTCAAAATCAGAATGGACTCTCACTCACCCCTTTGTCCCTGAAGTAAATGGAAATGAAAGGACTTCATTGTCATGCTGTGAATCTCATCTCCCCACTCTCCAGCGACAGACATGACAGCTGTTGTCACTGCTGTGTTTCTGATTTTAAAACCATTTAACTGTATTGATTTTATGTTATATTAAATCCTAGAACCGTGTATGCTGCATCAGAAAGAAAACAACAAAAAAAAGTGTCTTGTTTTCTAGAGTTAGCTCTGACAAAATAACTTTTGAGGAGCTTTTTCAGTGGTGATGTGTAGAATTTTAAGCTTAGTTTTAACTGTAGCTCCTTCTTATACAGATTTGTTGTCTACAATGTAAATAGCTGCATTTGAAGTCCAAATATTTTCATCAGTCTCTGCTCCAGTATGTGCTCTCAATACTTAAACTTACCTCCAAACCATTTATTGTTTTTTTTTTTGTTTTGTTTTGTTTTTTTAAGATATTTATCAGATTGCTTCCTTGAAACTATTGGTTTCCTTATTGCAAACACCACAGACAAATCTATCCATTAAACTGCTAATCATACTGCTGTAATTCAGACATGTCTGTCAAATCTGAACCCATAAAGACCCAAACGGCCACTGGCAACCAAAACTAACAACTGATTTAAACTGTTTAATACCTGTTGATCCACCAGTCCAAATTGGTGTAAAATACAGTTTATCATCTTTTCATGGTTATCAGATATGACCCATTTGGACGTCCAGAGACTCCATAGTTACTGTGGAAACAGCGTCATCTTCTACAACAGGGGTGTCAAACTCATTTTAGTTCAGGGCCACATTCAGCCTGATTTGATCTCAGGTGGGCCAGACCAGTAAAATAGTAACAGTAAAAAAAAAGTAAAATTCTATTATGTCAGGTTTACGTCTGCAAAGTTTCCTTAAAAATCTGAATACCATGAACAAATCAAATTGTCTTAAGAAAAACAAGTGCAATTTTAACAATATTATACCTCGGTTTATCAGTTTATCATTTACGCATGTGCATTATAATCACACAAAGCATTTAGTAACAGGCAGAATATTGGTAAAATTGCATTTACTTTTCTTAAGAGATTTCTGTTTGTTCATATTTGTTCAGGTTATTCACATTTTTTGTGAATGTATAGTTTGGTAATGTAAACATTTTCATGTAATTTTACTTTTTTACACCAAAAAACAAAGAGAAAATTTGGGGTTGCCAGTATTTATAGGTTATTATGCTAATATTTTACTGGTCTGACCCACTTGAAATCTAATCGGACTGTATGTGTGTGTATGTAGAACCTGAATTAAAATGATTTTGATACCATTGATCGTTGATATCTTCAGTGTAATTTTTGCAATTTTTCACAAATTCATCCCGCTGGCCAGATTGGACTCTTTGGCGGGCCGGATTTGGCCCCCGGGCCGCATGTTTGACACCTGTGTTCTACAACATTGATTCACCAGCAAAACCCATGGACTTCAACCAACCACAGTGGATGGAGATACTTGTTTTATGTTCAGCTGATGATAGATTTTACTAAAAAAGTCACTCTTTCTTCAACTTTCTCTCCTTTTGATATAATAACCTTTGAATTTACTCTGAGTTTTAATGAACATCGACATGATTAGTGAATTTGTCACATCCCTGTCTGCTCTGCTCTCTCTCTCTCTCTCTCTCTCTCTCTCTCTCTCTTTCCCTCTCTCAGCCTCACCTCCTCATCTCTCTCTTTGCCACACCTCCCTATCAGCCTAACTCCGTTCAGCTGTAGCCCATTAAGCTGGGCGTATATATTCACCCCTCTGCTCTCTGTCATTTGCCAGTTTGTTTCTACCTCTGTGTGTTACTCTCCAGCATTTTCTCCTGTTTGTATCTCTGATCCTGACCCTGACCCTGTTTGTTCCTGACCTGCCCTGCCCTGCCTACTGCCTGGAAACCTACCTGCCTGCCCGTCTGACTACGTCTGCTTCCCCAGTAAACTGCCTGCCTTTGTCTGACCTCGTCTCTCTGCCTGAACCCTGGATGATTGACGGACCTGCCTTCCGTCCTTGACCAAGTGTCCTGTCTTCGCCCCTCTGGTCTCGTTTGGATCTCCTGGTTCCCAACCCACCGCCTGTCCCTCATTCACCTGCTGTCTGTCCCTTGCCCATTGCTTGTCTGCCTGAAAATAAAGACTGTTCACATTGAGCACCTGAAACCGCACTTGGGTCCTCTCTACTTGTTTCAGAGTTAAATACAGGAAAATATCTGACTTACACTGGACAAAAAAACAACCTCAAACTAAAGTGAATAATATTACAATAAATTGTGCTAAATCACTTAAGACAGGTTAGATTTTGAGAAATTAATTTGTGAACTGCCACAATGGGTTAATGAAGGTTCTTCCCTCTTGATTACCCTTTTTCCCCCTGGTTGTGTCTGATTTGTGATGCAGTTTCTCCAAATGCCAAATTCTGCTCATTAAAGTTCTCACACATTAGAGACACTGTAGGCAGGTTACCACTTCAGTCTGCTTGTCCATGTGTCTTGTATCAGCAATCTATAAAGTAAGTGGGTGAATGAGGTGGATCTGGCATGTTGACAAGAGGAAAAAAATGCTATAATTTATGTTCACAGGGTGCATTTCAGCTGTTGACTACAACAACAAGACATATTGATAATATGTCCTGCTTTTGTTTGTGTAGATGTGTACTGGAGTGCCGTAAAGGGGGGGCAAACATGACAAATTAATGGGGCCCAGCATTTCCAGGGGGCCCAGTGGATATAGGTTAGAAGTTGTGATAATTTCGTGTAAGCTCCGCAGTAGAAGAGAGGCATACCCAGCCAGCATGTCCATGTGGGCCCCAGAAGGGTTACATTTGGGCTGCATATAAGGGTCCCATTTGGGTTTATCTGCAGTTTCCATGGTGACCCCACATGTGTTTGCCCATATCAGAATCAGAATTAGAGATCTGAATATATCATTATTTATTCTTGACACTATTTATCCCATGATATTTATCTTTGATGTTATTTGCACTACTTAAATTCTATGTTTTACAAATATCTTAGTTTGCAATACTTTTTTTTTTTTTTTTTTTTTTTACATAAATAACTGTGCCTTTTACTGATATTTGTTGTCGTTTTACTGATATTTGTTGTCTGTCTGTAAATTCTTGCACTGAACCTGAGAGCTTTACCTCAGTTTCGTTGGACTTGGTACAATGACAAAGAAATTCAGATCTCTGATTATGATTCTGATATGGGCAAACACATGTGGGGTCACCATGGAAACTGCAGACAAACCCAAATGGGACATGCTGGCTGAGTAGAAGCCTGCAGCTGGACATTCAAAGTTAAGTTTTAACCACCACCACCACCTCCTCCTCCTCCTTCGCTCCAATGACAGATTTACAGATAATTACTTTTCTGAAGGGTCCACAACGTTTACCTTCCATGGGGTCCACAATTGGTAGGGTGTGTAACATTTTCTGTCTCACAATTTCTCCAAGAAAGTCGAATACATACAACACTTGTTAAGCTTTCATTCGTTTAAACTCAGCGCACGTCATGAAAAACATCTTGTGCTATGTGACCTACTTTGAGGTATTCCATAATGGAAAACCATGCCCACTGATTGACAAAACATCTCTCTCACAAATAATGTATGTTGCTGCATGTCATGATTTTTTAAAATTTCTATTATTTTAGAAATGAGAGACACTATCTTTCTAACAGGCTGGAATTAAGACCAGAGCAGAGCTAAGGAATCTCAAAGACAACAGATGGAGGTGTAAGAACAGATGTACTTCTAAAAAGGATGTGATCCAAACTTAACCACCTGCTCACACCTGTTACTCAGAGTAGGTACAGCATAATGAATACACACATCCAGAGTTTAGGAGATTTTTAGGATTTTATCAGATTACAGGTACATCTCAAAAAATTAGACTTTCATGATCACTGACTGTGGAAACTTCACACTGGACCTCAAGCAACGTGGATTTTGGGCCTCTCCACTCTTCCTCCAGACTCTGGGACCATGAGCGAAGGGAAAAATATAATAATAATAATAATAATAATAATAATAATAATAATAATAATAATAATAATAATAATAAAATGAAATATCCACACAGATTTTGACAACCAACAACAGAATTTATCTGAACTAATTCTCAAATAAATTTGCAAAATAAAGTAAGAATAAAATAGGACCTCTCTCTCAATATAACCAATATTTACAAAACAAAGGGTTTGCATAGTAATAATTACAATTCACCGTGTCCAATTTGTTGAATACAGCAGATTTAGAACAGAACATTTAAACTCTTTTTCTTTTTTGTGGGTCTTTTTGTCTTGTTTTATGCTTGTTTGATTTGCAAACAACTGAAAACTCTCTAACCGTACAGCTCCACTCTCCTTTCTCCTCACCCACTCTACAACAACAGTCTCCTGTTTCCTTTTGCAAAAATGAAAAAATGCCAAATTGTTGCCTTGGGAAAGTTGGTCTTTGTGCGAACCACACTTAGACACAGGTCCCCCAGTCAGAGAGATATTTTAGGGCTATTTAAAGGTCTTTGGCTCTATGCTGCTGACAGGTGGGTAGTGGTGCTTGTGGAATCGAAAATGAAACACGTCTCTAAGCAACTAAAACTGTGAGAAGAATAGACTGGTCCCCGCAAATGGGGCACATCATGATGTTCTATGTAATAAAACTTACTCACGTTTTTTTAAGTTGTTGTTAGAGATGAAGACTATTGAGTTAGAATGAGTAATAATTAAAGTTCTTCAAACTGATGAGTATAAGTGGATATCTTAAAAATATAATTCGTTACTCAAATACTCATTTCTTTTTGTGAAATGAATGTAAATAATAGGTGTAAATATAAGACAAAATTAACAGTTGGATTTTTAAGCATTTATTTTGGTACGTCCAACTCAAATAAGAACTTAAGTGATTTTCACAGATTTTATTAAGATAGTATACCTTTATATTATTGTGATATTTACTAAGGCCCTGAGTTATTTTTTAGAGTGTACTAGCCCAGTGAAAACAAAATATTTCCTTACTTTAGCCAACCAGGAATTGTGCAAGATGAGCAAAGGGAAAGGAGATGGGCATTCTGGACTCTTTTCAAATGTCAGGTGATGGTATCCTGCTGCATAGAAAAAAAGCACTTTGGCAGGAAATGCTTTTCAATTAAAAATTGCCTGATTACATTGATTTGAATTCACTCAATATTCTCTGTGTTTGGAATTAAATAAACAGAATGCTTATATTTTATTTAACTACAATGAGTAGATTTTATTTCAGACATTTTTATTTGAAATTTAATTAAATAATTGCCACAAAACCAAAGACACAATTGTATTGAATATATTTTACCAAATACATTAATTAAAATCTAAATGACCACATAATTATTTATTACAGTGCAAGATTTAGTGCCGTAGCTGAAAAGTCCACAGGAAAAAGCATCTCTTCTTCATTCTTTCCCTCTGTGCTTTCAGCAGAGATCCCCCACTCATCTTCTCCCAAGCTAAACATCCAGTCACTGTAAGTATACAAATGACCCAGTGTCAGTAGACAGGGAAGAGCAAAATGAGCTGCACAGCGGGAGACTTGTGAAATATTTAACAACTAAAAAAATACATTGTGGCATGTTTGCTGCAGTGTATTGTGGGTGTTGGGCATGTTGCTTGATTCTGTGTTGTTTTTCTGTGCAGGGGTTCAGTAGGTTGTGGTGTTGCTGTGTGTATGGTAATGTTTATTGGCCTTTTTGTGTTGGTTTTACATTTTTGTTGAGTTGCCCCATGAGTGAAAGCCATAGGCTGAGCAATGCCTGAACAGTTCATCTGCGATTTTTACTTTACTAAATTCAATCAGTGACTCTAAATAATATCACAGCTTTCAAATATACTCAATAAATACAAGTGCAAACATATTTCTTTGAGTAAATTGAATAGTGCATAATTAAATTTCTTAGAGTGCAGTCATTCTTAAGACAAAAGAATGTTTCGACCTAATTAACTGCTTTAATTGAATTCAAATTAATGCACTGATCAATGTATACGATTATTGCTAGTGATGGGACTTTTGGCTCTTTGAAGGGAGCCATTCACTGAAAAGAGCTGTTCAAAAGACTGAATCTTTTATGTTTTTTTGCATCCTTTTGAAACACCAATGTTTTAATGACTAAATAGGCTACATGTGATGATTGACATTACATTTTAAAGGTGTTTAATTGGCGCGGCAGTAAATATTATCTTACCGTAAAAAAGAATAGTTAGTTCAAATGTGTGGGCTAAATACATAACATGAGAGGTGACATTACGCAAATGCTGAAATTTGACCAAAAACATCACGGTACATTATGTGGACTAGTCTGTAGCCTAAAAATGAAGAAGAAAATAAAACATTTTCTTATGAAATAACATTTTATTCTCCTCAAAACAAGAACAATAAATGTGTGCAAACATACAGAAAAAACTGCACAAAACACAACAGTGATTAATCACCACAATTACTGAAACACCTGAACTGTAGTGCAATTCTCAGAACAAGAACAGTATGCTGGTAAACAAACAGAAAAAATGCACAAAACACAAAAGCAATTTATCATTGCAATTACTTAAATACCTTAACAACTGTAGTGCATTTTCCCTTAGAACAAGAACAATAAATGTGTGTAAACATACGGAAAAAATTGCACAAAACACAACAGTGATTAATCACTGTTATTAATTTTAAAAAAAAGCAGAATAAAAAAAAAGAATGGCTCTTTACAAAGACTCGGTTCCCATCGTTTATTTCAAAGAGCCGTTCAAAAGAGTTGATTCGTTCGTGAATGTCACACCACAAATTATTGCTCAATTATATATCATTGAAATGGAAAATTAAATAAATTTTTATAAGTACTATTTACACATTTAGAAGTTTATCTTTTTCATATCAACTCAATATTTTTGATTAGGTTTTAATTAATTCCATTTTGTTTAGGATTCAAATCTACTCATATTAAGTGGATAACTATTAAGGGCTTCATTTAATTAACATTTACTCAATACCAAACAGAGTGAAGTTTAATTAATAATATTGCTTGTAATGTGTTGCCTTAATTTTATTGAGTAGATAGGGGATATCTTTTTTTTTTTTTTTTTTTTTTTTTTTTTTTACAGTGTGTCTATATTGAGTTTGTGGCTCATCTATTATTTTCTTTCCCAACATCTGACAGTTTGATTTAAGGGGACAGGATGTTTGTTTAAGGGGGTGTTGCCTCCTCTTGCCCCTATGTAGAACTGGCCCCGGCCAGGACACTGTTGAAAAAGAGATTTTTAATCTCAAGGAGCTTTTCTCCTGGTTAAATAAAGGTTAAATAAAAAATAAAACTTTCACCACCACCACCCACCCCCCCCACCCCCCCCCACACACACACACACACACGCACACACACACACACACACACACACACACACACACACAAAATGTAATTAAACTGTCACTCTTCTAACTACTTCCTATATCATAGATTGTATATATAGATAGGAGGATTCTTAAAACTGCTGGCTGTGTTTACACAACTCTGCACACTAAAGCAGAAAACATCTCACCAAAGACAGGAGGCAGTGCATGTACCTACAGCCAGTGTAAGTTGTCAACATGTTTGACATTTGTTCTGCCTGGGTCTAGCCTGACCAGCCACACGTCTTTCTCATGCAATGATTGAAAGTAAAAGCGTTTTTGGCTCAGGCAATAACTGTACCATCAAACTCTGTGATCATGGCATCCCTAATCTGTTCATATGTCATGCATCATCATATTGTTGTCAGGTGACAGACAGTAGAGAGGCTGGACGAGATGGAGGAGGAGAGGCCAGAGAAGGTAGAGGAGGAGAAGCAGGAGGAGAGGCTGGAAATTCACAGGTGAGGTTAAATAATGATGGATATGTTATTCATGAGATTCAGCATTGTGACAAATGTTAGTGTGATGATGATCTGAATAAGAATGCTTCACCTGTGTGGTTTTACAGTCAGAGCTTTATATCAGGTCTGGTGTTCTACGAGGACTGTGAACACTTTTGTGTCCCCACCAATGTCAAAATCAAACCTACTCCCTTGGCCATGACTTTGTTCAATTTGATTACATTTTTTTTTCAGACCCAAACCAAAACATAGGAAAACAAACATTTGTGCTAAAAATGTTGAAAATTATTCTTGTCACTGTCAAGGCCCTTCACAATCTGACACCTCCATACTGTACCTTTTACATTCACTCACCCTCCTTTACTCTCAGGTTTAGGGATGCACCGATACCGAAACGAGTATCGGCATCGGCTCCGATACTCAGTGTGTGTACTCGTACTCATAAAAGATATCTGATACAAATGCTCCGACACCACTTATGGCCGTTTGACATTCAGTGCAGCAGGTAGGCGGCGGTGGCATAATGTGTGGGGAGTGTGAAGAGTGTGGAGATTTTTCAAAGTAAATGACAGTGATAAGAATAACGCTGACTGTAAGTAACGTTAAAGACACAGACAGATACGGACGCAGCGTTCTGTCCGTCCTCTGCGTACATTCCACCCATTTTCCAGGTGCTGGCGGATGCATACCCAGAATGAGAATACCAGTGGGAGTATGGAGCGGTGCGGACCCCCGCCAGCAGAAGTGAAAACCAAACTTCTCACTCATTTCTCTTTTCTCTACCTGCTGAAGCTAAGCTGTTAAACCTTACTAGTGAAAACGCTGCAACATTAGCATCACATTAGTGTTACCTCTGTCGTCTCCATGTTTGTTATTACTGACTTTCTTCTTCCTCTTCTCATAAAACTTTCCTCTTCTTCATGGTATTTGTCCAGTATGGTTAATTCAGAGCGGCGCCCCCGGTTGATTAATTGACAAACGTTCATTCCAACACATTAAATGTCAGTAGCAGCACTTTTTTTCCAGTCAGACTAATGACAACAACAATAAAGCACATTTACAAAAGGAACTAAGAACTAGAATGGAATTATTAAGTACTCATATTGGCACTCAGTATTGGCAAGTACTCAAATGTAAGTACTCGTACTTGTACTCAGTCTGGAAAAAAGTGGTGTCAGTGCATCCCTACTCAGGTTATCCTCTTCCTTCCTACTCTCCATTCCTTCTGCCCTGGTCAGATCAGGTTAATTTATTCCTTATATTTTGTGTATTTATTGCGTTAACTTGTTCCTGCACAAAACTAGACCTTTGTGCAGAGTGAATACACCACCAAAGTTCCAGCTGTCAGCAGAATGATGATGCTGGATCATGTCACACTGATCCAACTTTGTGAAAAACAGCTCAACAACACCTGTAATTACCACTTATCACCAACAGAGGCTGCCAAAGAGTGCAACAGTAATCAATACAAGATAAACAAAGTCTGCACAGATTGCGTTCCAAAGTAGAATGAAGTATGCAACAGCAAAATAGTAAATAATAACAATAAAAAAAATTGTTAAAAAAAAAAAAAAATTAAATGAATGGGGAAAAAAAAGTGTATCACAGACGACATATCAATAACCGTTAGCACCATTATGGAGTATTCTAATGGACATAATCACAAAATTAGGTGGGCAGCAGTAATAACATATTCTCAGGTAAAAGCATGTCTATGGGCTATAGCCTCGTTATTAGTTTTCTGGCTTTAAGATGAGCTTAAAAGCTTTCACTGTGTCTAGGGGCAGAATTAAATAGCTTGTACGAAAAGCAGGTGTTTCATTCATCCTTGCTTTGTAAGCTGCAGGGAATCCATGGATATGTTTATGGAATAGACTTAAAAGCAGGCTTTTCAATGGAAAAACAAATTGAGGTTGGTGCAGTACCTTTTCCAGTCCATCCACTCTCTCTATTATGTTTTATATCTTCTCAGTTAAACTGGTAATGATGATGTGTTCAGTGTTTCACCCCTGAATATACTGACTCACTCTCATTAAAAGTTATCTGTGGCCTAGAGTCTGTATTATGGCACTTTTCCCATTAGTAAAAACTTAAAAAAAAAAAAAAAAAAAAAAAAAAAAAAATGCAGTGAAAGTATTAGTTATTATTTCCAGTGGCCACTACATTGTGTTATGTCTCACTGTGAGCCTGAAACTCTGAGCTGATTACTGTGATCACTGTGGAATCAACTGCAACAACGTGGGGAATTGTCCAGTGGGCTCAGGCTGTGCTGCCCTTTTCCCATGACGGCTGTTAACCCCCTTGGACCTATACCTATTTTTGTGGTAACTTCCATATAAAAGTTTCTTGATATTTAACTTTTCCCAAGGAATTTATCAACATCTGGAAAGAAATTATATTAGCATTTTGAATTTTTCAGTGAAAAACCTGTATTTTTCTTTATTTTATTTACTGATCATGTCGATATTCATAAAAGCTCAGAATACAGGTTATTTCACCAAATAGAAAAGAAAACTGCAGTAAAATTGACATTGTGTAAAATATATCAATATAAAAGCAAGCTAAACTCCATGTGTTTTATTGGTAAATCAGTTCTGCAGAAGGTGATGGTGTTTCCTCTGATTGTCCAAATGGGTCAAATCTGATGCTGCGTAAAAACTCTGCATTTTACCTGAATTTCACAAGGTTTGTCAAAACATGGGCTGAAGGTCCTTATTATCAGCTGCAGAACTACTTTGAGTCTATCAATGAGGTTTTTTTTGTTTTTTTTCTTTTTAAACATCTAGACCTGAAACAGTACACAACTGCTTTTCTGTGTTGCTTAAAACATTGCATGGAGAAAATGCTTTAGGTCTATGCCGACCAGAAGCTCTAGATGACAAGAGGAGTCCAGTGCCTGCTTAGAGAGGGAACGCTGGATTGGTAGAGAAACTGAACCATCTGTTTGCAAACAAGAATCTTCAACAAGTCCCTGTCCCAGGTCTCCATGAAGTCCTCCATCGTCATTCCACTTGCACCATCCACCAGCAGCTTTCTGACAACCGTCCAGTAGCACTCACACACGTCATTATGAAGTGCCCTAACAAACTCCTCACGTATTCTAACATGTCTGCCTCCCAGCTTTGACCCACACCAGTTTGCATGTAAAGCCAACAAGTTGACAGAGGATGCCATAGCAACAGCTCTTCACACTGCTCTGACCCACCTGGAGCAGCAGAGGAGCTACTCGGCTACTCTTTGTAGACTTTAGCACAGCACTGAACACCATTCTACCTCACAGGACTTGTGAGGAAACTATTAAACAAGGAACTGTCTATTTCCATCTGCCTTGAGATCATAGACTTCCTTACGCACCGCTCCCTGAGGGTGAGAGTAGCCCCTCTGCAACTCCTCAGCTGTCAGTGTCTGCACTGATGCCTCAGGGCTACGTACCTGGCCTCACTGCTCTTCACCCTATGCTAGTGTTTTTCAACCTTGGGGTCAGGACCCCACGTGGGGTTGCCTGGAATTCAAATGGGGTCGCCTGAAATTTCTAGTAATGGATTAAAAAAAACAGCAACTTACAAATAAAAAATACATGGTGTGTTGAAAGAGACAATTACAGTCCATAAGAGACATGACAAACTTTCAAATGTTTCAAATGTTCATTGTGGTCGGTTTCAGATGCTGCAGCTCTTTCATAATTCATAGTTTGAGTTCTTGTTTGTTCAGTATTAACTGTCAGCCTTGTAAATCCAAGCTGGACTGACTGTACATATCCTGACCAAGGAAAATCAAATTCTCACTTTGTGCAGTAATCTACACCTGGCTTTTCTGCCTCCGTCCACAATAATAAACATTATATAGACTAAATGTAATCTAAAATAAATATTTATTTGCAATATAGTATGGCAAACTATTACATGATCAAAAACAAATTAATTTTAGCAAAAAAAAAAAGTCTCCTTTTTGAATGTCTGGGGTTGGCAGAAATTTGTGATGTTAAAATGGGGTCATGAGCCAAAAAAGGTTGGGAACCACTGGCCTATACACACATGACACACATGCATCCCTATCAACTCCACCAACAACATTATAAAATATGTTGATTAAAATCACTGTGGTGGTGTTCACATCTGGTGGTGTTGGTGGTTGGGTCTTGGGAGGGGGGTCTGTTTACCAGCCCAAGGAGGAGCAGCTGTCTGTGTGATGCAGAGAATAATAACCTGGCTCTCAACACCCTGGAACATCCGGTTCCTGGGAGTCCACACAGGGTACGACCTAACAGGGAGCACAAACACCATGGCGCTCATTAAGATAGGCAGAGCAGAGACTGCCTTCTCTGAGAATACTGAAAAAGAACACCCTTACACACTAACTGCTTGTGTCCTATGGTTGCTGTATAGATAGCATTTTAACATACTGTTTGTGTGTCTGGTTTGCCAATTGTACTGTTGCAGAGGGTGTCCAGAGGGTCTGCCACACAGCTCAGAAGGTCCTGAGCTGTTATCTCCCCTCCTTCCAGAACTGTACAGCTCCCACTGCCTTAGATAGAACATTTTTAAAAGATCCATCCGACTCTGGACGTTCCCCATTCACACTGCTGCCCTCAGGTAGGCAGTTCAGGATTGATAAACAATGATATAAAAGGCTAAAAAACTTATTTCATTCCACGACAAAAAACAGCAAATTCTCTAAAAAGTTGAACTGAACTGAACTGAATCAAATCAAACTGAATAATATTAATGGTTATAAGTAGCTAAACATTTTAGATCAGTAGATCCTTTTGGTTGCCAGCATATGTTTAGGTGTTGAAGTTGTTCTTACTGCATGAACCACCACATTTCTCACAGTATATGAAATTACGCAGTGTGTGTAAAATAGGAAATAGACTCTTTTAATTATCTTCACCACAGGCAGCTGACTGTGACTGACCTGGTGTGAGACACCTCCTGCCAACTGGAATAATTACATTACATTTCCTTGTCTTGCCTTGAAAATTATCATATGTGGAAGAGAAGAAAACTGTGACTTTTTGGATATTACTTTTGATACAAATACCAAGGAGAGGTTAACCTTTTAACCTTTGAGACATTATTTCAATGAAACAGCTGAATTTGCATCTGTATTAGTGTCATTAAAAACTGCTGTGAGTATGTGCTTGTGTTCCTTTTCTTCTGTGGTTTTGCTTTACTGTGTGTTTTAGGGTCAAAACAGGGTGAATAACAGAAAAAGACAAAGAGAGGAATTGAAGTTTGACAGGGTTTTACTAAATAAGGCACTGAGAATGTACATCAGTAAGAGATTTAGAATGTTGAACATGAACTGTGAACTGGAACACACCTGGTATTGTTCCTTTTAGTTGATTTAGTTGATTATTTTTCACTTTTTTTTTTTTTTTTTTTTTTTTTTTTTTTTTTTGTGGATAATTTTATTTTTGAACTCCAAAATCCAGTAGCTTGGCCCAGTAGTTTTTGTTCTGGGGCTCTTTTTTTTGTTACTAAATCAGTCCAGCTGTGTTTTGACACCTGGTTGAACACCAAAAAGCAATTACACGGCCAAAACTCAGTAAAAACACAATTAAAAAAGTAATAAAGGAAATGGTTGAATTTTTATGAATATTTAAAATAATCATATATTCAGAACGCCCACCACAGACACGTCAGGGGCTAAAGGGTTAAAGATGTAAATATCTTCATCTTTTGTATTTTATTTCTTTTTTTGTTTTGTAACTTATATTTTATTAATTTTTAAAAGAATAACCACAAAATGAAAACACAATAACATGAACAAGTCTGGGCAGCACAGTCTTACCAATTATATTGCTTATATAATCTCCATTTTTTCCACTTTATGTTCATTTGTGGTTCTTGTAGTCTCAATCTGTGTTTTAGTTTTTCCATTAGAAATATGTCCTCGATCGTAGTTATCCATTGATCCTTTGATGGAACGTTCATCTTCCCACATTTCCTTGTTATACATTTTTTTGCAGCTATCAACATCACCTTTACCAAATATTTATCGTATTCACATATAGTGCCATCACCAAAGTTGCACAAATAAAGAATTTCAGGTTTCTTTGGAATTGTGTATCCTCATACTTGACATAGGACATTGTAGATCATTTCCCAAAATTCCGAAAGTTTTGAACATTTCCAAAAAACATGAGAACGGTCAACATCCATCTCCCTGCATTCTCTCCAATATTCCTGATGCCTTTGGAACTGTTTACTTTTAAACTTGGGTGTAATAAAAAATCTTAGAAGGTTTTTCCAGGCGAATTCCCTCCATGTCCGAAAGCTAGTAGTTGTATGATGTAATTTCCACATGTTTAGCCAATCTATATCATCAATTTCTATGTCATCTTTTGTATTTTATTTCTACCTAATCAAACAGTATCAACAGTCAGGTCTGGAGAACCCCACACTATTAATGGAAATAGTTCATTTATTCATTGATATCTTTATTTCGATCATGTAAATGACAATTTAAAAACAGAAGTGCAAATAAATGATAATCAAGAGAATGAGAACAAAACAAAACAGTAACTTTTTTTTTTTTTTCTATTTATGGGCTCAGCTGGCTGACAGGCAGCTGTCTGTACTGATAAGGCAGCAGCCGACACCAACTGTACTCCCAGTCATCACTGCCCATTTTTCTGACACCTTCGCTTGTGTATCCTCTTTTATTTGGACATTTTACCAGGGAGTATCTCACACTACTTTCTTTTTTTTTTTTTTTTCCTACTTGTCTTGTCCAGCATCCTAACAGCAGAATGGTAGTCTGGCTCCTTTTGGTGCTGAACAAATTTGCTTTGCCAAGGGTAACTTCATAAAGTATATGAAGCGCCCTTTGATATTCTACTGTGTTTATTATGAGTTTTGTTGAACCACATTTCGATTCCGGACCTGACATGGGGTGGGGTGGGGGGGTAGAAGACAGTAACTTAATTCTGCAATGTCTTTACATGAGCAAAAAGGAGTAGGAAGATGTTTAAACTTACGTAATCCTACCCCTTCAAACCTTTCCATGTTTACTGAAAACAACACTCCCAAATTTATCAGCAATTTTGAAACGTACATTTAATTACTCATCCATATTACAACACATTTACCAACACATTGCAAAATTGATATCCAAATAACAAACAAGTGCCTTATGGAGTTTATTTATCAATGTATCTCTGGAAAATCATTTCTTTATGCCTCTTTTTAAACACAGTCATACTGACAATATGCTTTAGTTCTGCACTCAATCTATTCCACAGTTGAACTCCCCTAACAGTGATACAGAAGCTTTTCAATGCTGTACGCACGCTTCATTCATTTACTGTATGCCATAATTCTATTGGAAAGTTGCCTTTAAGAGCAGTACATCCTGTATTTTGTCTCAAGCAAGAATATTTACAAGATATAACCCTGAAAAAGAAATAGTTGGCACAGTACGTAAATGCAAATTAACAAGGAAAGTAGTGATTTTGAAATTGACCTTGTTATGTATCTATTCGCAGAAAGTGTTGACACAACATGTTTCATGTTGTATCTGGTGCATCTTCCCTTTATCTGTAAGTACACATCCATGCCTCACACCTAAGATGCAACAGATTCAAGCACAATTTAAGACATGGGCAATCCTGGCCCAATCACCAAACAAAATAATGACATAACAATGTGACTCCAAAGTGGAAACGCAAAAGATGGAGCAGTAAGTAAGTAAGTAAGTAAGTAAGGGATTAGGGTATTTCACCTTGTACGGTAAAGGATGCAATTACTGGATGTATTTCAGTGCATGACGGGTAAAGGGAACACCTAAGATGAACACCCATGATATTGGATCCCTCAGAAAACACTACATCAAGGTCTGGTATTTATCTACATCTTATAGAAACACTACTGGTTTTCCTAAGATCATCTCTGGACCTGCTGCTGTAGTCCTGCCTCTCTCCACCTTTATCGTCATCACTCACTTATCCATATAGTTATGATAGTGTTTATTATACTGTTCTATACATGTTCAAGTTCAGTTATCTGTGCATGCGTCTCCCCCTACCTCCCCCCTCTCCCCCAGTCTCTCTCTCTCTATCACTCTCTCTTTTCTCCTCCTTTACTTTCTCGCTCTAACCCCAACTGGCCAAGACAGACGGCCATCCTTCAGGAGTCTGGGTCTGCTCAAGGTTTCTGCCTGTTAAGGGGAAGTTTTTCCTCGCCACTGTCACCAGTCATAAGTGTTTGCACCTGGAGGATTCTGTTGGGTTTCTGTAAATTGGGTTAAAATTTGATTTGATTTGATCTATCTCCCCTTTATGTGAAGCACTTTGTAACATGTTGTTTTAAAAAGTGCTATATAAATAAAGCTTTAATTACTTACTTACTTACTGTGGAAAGTCTTTATCAAGCTCTACAACACAGAAGTATATTAATACATGCCTTGACTCAAATCATGATTACAATCATCAGCCCGTATGACCTATTCCAAACCATGGTGCATCCAAATACTCTAATCATCAGTAGCCCCAAGTCCAGCCTCAGCCTGAATGTGTTCCAGGTCTGAATATCAGGAACAGATGGATACCCATATGTGAAATGAAGCTGAATCAAATTAAATTTTGTCGTAGCATGAGTGTCCTAGATCAAACATGTTTAAATTTAAGACTGGACTTAGTTCTACTGGCCAAAATCTTCTAATTGGTCTTCAAAAAAATCACCGGAAAAAGTCGGCATTCAAGGCAACCAAGATTTATTGTCAACAAAAAGTCTGAGAGCAATTCACAGTGTCAGCAAGTACACCAGAACCACTCTAACCAATAGGTCTCCAAATGTCATTTTCATAGGATTTGAGAATTTGACACCATTATAACGTTTCCAAAACTTATTGGCCATGTAATCAGATTACACCATTAGCTCCTCCTGTTGTCAAACAGCTCTACTGTTTCTGGACAGATCCCAAAAGCATCTTGACCTGTTTTGCATAATGCTTGATGGCTTCACAGAGGCTCTGGCTTGGCTTGAACATTTTGGGATAACTTCACAGGACTCAGTGCCTGATGGGTTCACCCTTCAGCACAGCTGTGTTCATGTCCTTACATAACCTTTCTCTTGTAACACAGCCTTACTGCACTCTACACCACTGCTTTAGCTATTTTCTATTTCATTTTTTTCATAACATACTTGCAGTGATCATTTCATACAGTGACCTTTAACACATATTTTAAATCATCGTCATTCTCCTTCCTATTCACTTTCAAAATATTTAGTGAGTATTAATCAGAGGCGATGCTTTGAGACAGCAAGGGAAGCTGAACTTCCCCTAACATTTCAGGAATTGAATAGGCAGAAATGCACTGTTGAATTTACAACAAAGACGCAAATTACATTTACATTAAAATTGCACCAGCATGCACTTAATTTTATGGCTATCTCATTCTGTCGTTTCCTTTCTGACGAGAATTCCCTGATCCATTCTTGTATCAGCAGCCTATACTGTTGAATTGTCTATGAGGCAGCACCGAGCTGTTTTCACTGCAGGGAAGCATGGTGGTCATTGGCTAAATGCATAAAATCATCCCACCCAATAACTGACTATTGTTTATGGCCGATACATGAAGCCATAACACCAGATGCTTGGAATGCAATGTGCTGTGAGCGTGCTCATGCTGTAGTGAAAGAGCAGAGGGGATATTAGAAATGTCAGAAAAATGAGTTTGAGTTGGTAGATTCAGACACTAAGATAAAGGATGGCATTTTGGAGACTACAGATGGAGTCATTCAGTTTCTCTGATTTTTCAGACTGTCCTCCACATTGTGTCCACATGTCCCGCCAAAATTACTCATCTGTACAGCAAAGATGAAAACTGAGATTTCTAACCTTCTAGAAACTAAAGCTTCCCTTACGGCAGTGTTGTAGTGGACCAGCAACATAACAGTGTGGCCATTATTCTTCTTAAAAGATTATATTCTGCTTCATTTCTGCTTATGTCTGTAATCTTTGTAGGAGTAAAGTCAACACACAGCACTGGTTTAAAGCAGAACTGACTGGGAGCCAATAGTGTCCCTAAATAATTAACAAAACCAATAATAAATGCACCATCAAGAATAGTGACTAAAACTGTTGTCACTAGTGGCTTTTCCATTGGACATCTGTGCAAAACATTATTGATATTGTCAGTAAATGTCGAAAAAAACAGAAGCACGTAATGTCGGTTTTTCCATTAAATCACAAAAATGTGATAATTTGTTTATTTATTATGAGATGACACAAGAACTTATTCCATAAACATTGCAACAAACGTAAATATTGTGTTGATTAACAGATATATTCATTATTATTATATATTGCCCCTCTATGCTGTACTAAATGAAAAAATGATTCAGTTTTCTGGTGTGGCCACACATACCGTGCCATGTTTCTCTTGAAACTCTTCTTCTTCACTTGTTGTCAACATCCATTTATTTTATTCATGTGACTCTTGTTGTGGAAAAAGGTCTTTCCATTGCAGTTTTGCACGGTATACCAATTGTGCTACGCCCGAAAAACCACCTCTTGCCAGCATAAAAACTTTTAATCGAAAAACGCGAGTTTTGATGAAATTGTTGTTTTTCCATTAGGTACATTTTTGTGCGCAAGTTATATTCGCACAGTTTGAGGGTCAATGGAAAAGCGACTACTGATAACTATTAAATCTTGTTAGTGTCTATGTAACTACCTATACCTACAGTATTATTTCACACGTACCAGCTCATATTACTGACAGCCAAATCACTTAAAATGGTCAGTGTCCCTGAGTACTGGAAGTCTTATAATCTTGTAAAATATATGATTGTAAGTATTTATACACACACACACACACCTCACATTTTGTTTTGTTTCTTTTAATTCAATTTCAGCATGACACTTTTTTACACATTTGTTTTTTTTTTTATTATCACATATCTTTTTCATTATATTGTGTCAAAGTTCTGCATTATCAAAAGTCTCATCTGCTGTTAGTGTTCAAAGCTGTGGTCAAATGGTCTTATATGCTTATGATAAGGGCAGATCAAATTCTCTAAATGCCAAGAAAAGGTGCTTGAGTGCTTCCTTCAGAGTCTTATTTAACATAGACTACATAATTTACCATAACAAATGACATGATGCCATCCCACACTTCCTCGCAGCTGCAAACATCAGACCAGAAACCAGTCAACATGGTGGATGAAAGACACATTTATAACCTTAAGCCATAATTAGCTTATATGCTTATATGTTTTGGATTTTCAAGAATCTGTTTAAACCATTGCCTTAGTGTGAAGCACTAATTGCATTAATGGCAAAATGATCAACGTGAATTTAATGTAGCATAATCCCTGCCTCAGTTTGCATCAGTTATGTCTTCAACCAAAACGCTGTTGCATTGGCAAGCTTCAGGAATATCATTAGTTCGACTTCAGTCACAGATTCCTTAATAGAGTCGGGTTAAAAATGATCAATGCTTCAGAAGGAAGACAAGAGTGGCCAAAATAAAGCTGCGAGTGACTTATTTGTGCGTTATGATTATGATTATCAGTATGATGTGTACAGGAGTAGATTTGCAGACCTACAAGTATCTAAGTGTCCCCTTTAGTGTAGGATACGCTGAGCCATCTTTTACTAAAGGAGAAGAATATATGCTGTCCCACAATTTACTGCAGCGGTAAAATTGGAGTCCGTACTGTTCTCAAAAATATACAATCAACATAACAGGATTTGTATTTTTTTCTTATGTCACAACTGTCTAATTATGTTGATTTTTTTTCTCACTTCAAGTAGTTGTTGGTGTAAAATGTTACAATATGTATCCAAATTACAACTAATGGCCAGTGATTTGCCATATACACCACCTCACTGGGTCAGATCATCCACTCACATGGCTTCTCATATCACTGCTATGCTGATGATACCCAGCTGTATCTGGCATTCCCACCTGATGACTCCACAGTCTCAGTGCGAATCTCAGACTGTCTCTCTGACATATCTGCATGGATGAAAGCCCCTTCAGCCCCTTCAGCTGAACCTGTCCAAAACTGAACTGCTGGTCTTCCCCGCTAAGCCAACCATACAGCATTACATCTCCATCAAAACTGACTCCTTATCTCTGGCTCCTACCAATGTAGCACGAAACTTGGGAGTCATGATTGATCATCAGTTGACCTTCACAGATCACGTTGCCTCTGTCACCCGATCATGTCGTTTTACTCTGTTCAATTTAAGAAAGATCAGGCCATACCTAACCCAACAGGCCACCCAGCTCCTGGTGCAGATTATGGTTATCTCCCGCTTTGACTATGGCAATGCTCTTCTAACAGGCCTCCCAGCTAGTGTTGTCAAACCACTACAGATGGTCCAGAATGCAGCAGCGCATCTGGTCTTCAATCAGCCTAAAAGGGCACATGTCACCCCCTTACTCACTGAGTTACACTGGCTACCCATAGCTGCCCACATCAAATTCAAATCATTAATCCTAGCCCACAAAATTCTCAATGGGTCTGCTCCTACCTACTTAGGTGCACTGATAAAAGCTTATGTTGCCCCATGACCACTCCGCTCGTCTGGGGAATGTTGTCTGGTGGTCCCAAAACCTTGTACAAGACTATCCAGGCTCTTTTCATGGGTCGTTCCACGCTGGTGGAACATTCTACCAAGCACTACCAGAACAGAGGCGTCCCTGCCTATCTTCAAGAAGTTCCTGCAGACCCATCTCTTCAGAGAACACCTCCTGTCCTAGCACTGTCAGACATTCCATTTTAAATATATTAATAAGGTTTTTCCCAGGATTATCACAGATTTTCCTGGGATCATCTCTGGACCTGCTGCGGTGGTCCTGCCTCTCTCCTGCCTTCATCGTCATCACTCACTTATCCTCAAATGCATCCATGTGTCTCCCCCTACTTCCCCCTTCTCCCCCTCTACCCCAGTCTCTATCTCTATCACTCTCTCTTTTTCTCTTCCTTTACCCTCTCTCTTTAACCTCAACTGGTCAAGACAGACAGCCGTCCTCCAAGAGTCTGGGTCTGCTCCAGGTTTCCGCTGTTAAAGGGAAGTTTTTCCTCACCACTGTCACCAGTCACAAGTGTTTGCTCCTGGAGGATTCTGTTGGGTTTCTGTAAATTGGCTTAGAGTCTGGTTTTGACCAACTCTATATATAAAGTGTCATGAGATAACTTTTGTTGTGATCTGGTGCTAAATAAAATTTGATTGATTGATTGATTTGATTGGTTTTCCCCTGTAAGTCGCTTTGGAAAAAAGTGTCTGCCAAATGCATAAATGTAAATAGAAATGATTAGTTTGCATGAGTTATTGCACATCTTATAGTTATATAATTCATTAGTTTCAGTTACTTCAGTCATTGATGCCTAAATAAAAATAAACTGTAAACAATGAACTATGAACTGGATCTTCAGCAGGAAGAGAAATGCAGTCGAATCAGACAGGTACACTGTATTTGTGGGTGAAAATGTACAAATCAATGCAGATGTTTTTATTTCACGCAATAAACATAACAATGATGACATGCACGGTAGTAGACATAGAGACATCATTTGTAGTTTTATTCTAATTTTGCACAGACTGAATATTGATGATGATTGATGATGCTGATTCAGGATCCATATTGATAATTATGAGTGGACAGGGGGATGAGTGTGGAGCCACTTTTACACAGAGATCCCGGAAAAAAGGCAAGACAGTGATCCCACCTTTGTTCCACCATTGACCAATTTCCACAGCCAAGCCAAAGGAGTAACAGAGGTGAGACAGGCTGGACTTTTACACAGTGGACCTGCGTTCCGGAATTAATGAGGCGGTGATGCAGCTCAGCGTATTGTGTGACGGAAGTACCCCGAGCATAGCAATGTTGCTAACCTCTCCAAGGTTGACCCATCTTTCACCGTTCCAAAAATGTTAGCATGGATAGTGTCATGGACCATAAACGACAAAGAAAGTAATGGAGAATGGATTGGTTTTCATTCAGGCCTTCCTTTATTGTACGCAAGTGAGAAACTGACAGACAAAGCTTTGCCCTCTCTCAGTAGTCAGTTCTGACCTATCCAGGAAGTCAGTCTAACTTATAGTAGCCTCTGCTAAGCTTAGATGTGATTGGTTAATATGTTGTCGCTAAGCATAAGAAAGAATATCAGATGAACACAGACAGAATGTAAGACCTTGAAGTCATCCTGGGAAGTTTTGAGGAGGTTGGGTCACGCTGTAGCTTGTGGTATTGTTAGAGTTAAAGTAGCTTACAAAACATCCAGAATTGAGAAACTCAGAGTAAACATTCATATCCAGGCCTGTGGCTAGAAAGAGAATGAAAACTGAAGAACCTTCCCAGGTGTCTTATAAACTAACAGAAGACTTATGGTCAGTGTTAAAATCAGTATTAGCAATAGAGTCCTCCGCCTACGTGACAACAGCTCACGAATCTCAGAGTCTCCCCAGTTCGACATCTTTCTGCTCGAATTGATATGTTTGTTTACTGTACATGGCCCACGCTCATTTTTAAATCCACTAGGTGCGGGGGTTTGCACATGCAATACGTCATCAAAACGACACCTTGGCTGTTGAACAAGAGGTGTTCCAGAATCCTGATTCCACCTTTACCACAGCTGTGTTACTACCTCCAGAGGCGTTACAGAGCTGTGATAGAGGTGGGACCAAATGATCCCACCATTTCGTTTACACAGACGTCATTCCGGAATAAAGGCGAAATATTTCCATAAGAGAAGTGCTGCGTAAAAGGGGCTTGAGTGACTACTGGCACCAGATCTAGTCTTTATTTAGACCTATTTCTGCTCGAATCTAGGTAATGAAGTCAGTTTTATCCTCAGAATATTATCATTTCAGCTGACCTACATAATTTCTGTCTGGTTGAGGCGCAGCACTCCAAGTCCTCATGGAATCTTTTTTCTATCTTGATCAAAACTAGGCTAGTGACACTAGTCCATTCAAGAACCTCCAACAAACCCCATCAGACCCCCATGTTAAAATAACCACATTTATAGTCAATGTAAACATGTTTAAAGCCTTGCACAACAAAGGTTGGATCTTTACAGTTCTTTTCCTCTTCTGTGACACCTCTCCATGGGTGAATTTTGAAATAAGTTGTCAGTTTAGATCATCCAAGGTCAACAGTTATGCATAATTTTGGAGCTTCTGTGATTGACAGGTGCACCATCTGTGTTTTTCATTCTGTGTAGGCTTTATTGAATAAACTCATTGTTCTCCTTGACAGGCAGCTCTGATGAAGTCGTGCTAGCAAGGTTACATTAACAAAGCTGTCATAATTACTTAGTTCTATGAGCTGCTATTAACATTCATTTGTACTGAATTATTTAGTCTTTATTTGAATACTGTATGTACATATTTTTTACTTATCTGAAATAACTTTTTAATTTGAATCAGTGCTGCCATGATGCTATCTGCTGTTTAATTTAGACTAAATTTCAGACGGATGGACGGACAGACAGACAGACAAATCTTATCTTTTTTTAAAATAAGATAAACAAAGATAATAACTTTTGAACTTAAGTCACTTTTTACTGTGTATATATTGTGAGGCTCCTCTGACTTCAATCTTCAAGTGAAGGACATTATTCAGTTTGTGGATAACTCTCCTGACAGCTGATGGAGAGGTACATGCAGCCGGCAGACAGGCATATTCTCTTTCAAGTGTGTGACAGCAGACAACAATGATGTGTAACGATACCTGATGAAACGAGAAGCAAAGAGTAAGGTGTCTTGAATATTGACACAGCACTACACTGCACCGCTGCACACCAAGCTATGATGTCACAGAAAAGGAAGAAGCTTAGCGCCATCACCTGTTCTGCTCCATGTGAGAAAAAAATAAGACGAAATGTGGGAACAGGTGGAGGTGAAGGAGGAGAGTGGGCAAACAGATACATGGAATTATGTGGATTTATGATGCAGCTGACTGAATTTAGTTTGGTTGCTTACTTTGTTAATGCACTAGCTTTCTCCTTGAAAAATAAATGAATGTTTTTTCTTTGGCAAATAACTGTGTTTATTTAATAACATATTGAATCGGATTTATATGTTTTTATTTAAACAGGAAATAACACGCATATCGTTAGCGTCACAGCAAAACTGTTGAGTTCTTTTTTTTTTTTTTTTTTTTTTTTTTTACATCATAGCCAATGATGCAAAATGAATCAGCCCTGTTAGGACAGTGAAGTTACGTACATACCAGAATCTGGCTAAAAGTATGACTTAAGCAATTATGCTATGAGGCTAACAATATTCTGCTTGTAAATTTTCAAGGTTCAAAGTTGTAGATTATGTTTATTAGCCTTAATGGGGAATTTGATTTACACCCAGCAGTAAGTAAATAAACAAACAGCAACCAATCATCCAACAACAACAAATACCAACACAATGTCCAAATAACACTGTATCATTTATAAGGCTGATAGAATGACTTTCTGAACCTGTTCATTGTGCATTGTGGTAGACTGTGTTTGCATCCTGATGGCAACAACAGATATTCACACCACAGGGGACAGGATTGATTGGACCTTATTCAATGACCTGGCCCTATACAGGTCATGAAGATTGTTCATATATCTATCAGCAATATTGCAGCACAACTTCACACTACCCTGCAGGCAGTTTATCTGTTCAACAGAGAATAGCCCGTGCCAGCAGATAAGAGAAGAGGTTAGAACAGATTCAATGAATCCAGAATAAAACAGTTTCACAAAAACAGTGTCAATGCTAAACACGACCTTCGACAAGAAAAAATATTACTGGAGGTTGTTTTCTTTGAGCCTTAGTTAAGATATGGCACTGCAATATATTTCTTAGAAAGCATGACTGTATTTCATTGTTTTTCATTTTCTCAACTGCAGGGCACAGCCGTCTTGCAACAAGCAGGGTGATGATGCCGGGGGGTTAGTTTATCTCTGCTTTTAGTTTGTTTACCAGTGGGAGTTACTGCAGTAAACACATGATTACTGAAATAGCTGTAGGTTATAACTGATATCACCCGTCATTTTACCATGCGTATGAAATTACAGTCATATGACATTAAATATGATTGCAGTTAATGTGGCAGGTCTGAGCAGATCAGGTCCAGATTATCTAACGGGACCGGATGTTGTTTGACCGCATTGCATCCTGTTGTTAGGCTGTTTAGGTGAAGTTAAACAAATGCAGCCTTTGATAGAGATACTCAGTAAAGTCCTAAAGAAAGTCTGAATAAAAAGTGGACGAAGCAGAATGAATGAAGATGACAGGAAAAAGAAAATGAATGGATACTTCATCTATAGGGATGTACTGCACCCTGAACCTGATCTGCTCAGACCAGTCACATTAACTGTGATAATATTTAGATGGTATGATGAGCATCTCATAACGACATGTATAGTGTAGGGCAGGCATCACCAAATGACGGACCTCAGTCATAGATCATTTTCATGAAGTTTTTTTTCCAATGGTGGCGGCTACAGACAGCAGGTGCTGCTACTCCAGTTAATAGACTGATGCCACCTACATCATCAATACCGGAAGTAAACAGGATGCAGACATGTTGGAAGGCAAGGGTTGAGGCAACAGAGTGACAGACTGTGTGTTTAACAGGTGCTTTATCAGTGAAAAGATGTTTTAAACACATGCATAAATACATCTTTTTTTTTTTTTTTTTTTTTTTACCTTCATACCAATACCACAACACAAAGTACACCTATGGTCAGCTGTTGTGGCTCTTCAGTCATGGTTCTCGGCACGGCCTGGACACAGAGGCCGGCCAGTGCCAGTGTCCTGTTGAGCCAGAACACAAGCCCCATTTTGAAGAAAAATGATGCACCTTATATAGCTGGTATGGCACCAAACCACTTAAATTTGTCAGACCTGTCAAGCTGTCATTGGCTCAGAATGCATTGAAACACTATGAGCCAATGAAATGCACTGAAAGACTACAAGCAAATGAAAAACTTGGAAACATTTTGAAGCAATGAAGCGCGAAGAGATGCAGCGATGGCATTTGAAGCTTTAAACGTCATCAGTCATGTGCCACTGGTGTTTTGATACAAGCTCCGACACAGTGTTTCGAATCACTCCGTTTCAAGAAGAGTGACACAAGCTCCAAAGCCTTGGTTTCATTTGCCCATTACTATTCTACCATCTGTCTGTCTGTCCATTCAATGACATTAATGCATTATCTGAACTGGAAAAGCACTCAGAGAGACCTCTGCCAAGGCAGATCATTGCCCCCCCGATCACCACCAAAATTTAATCATTTGTTCCTTGTGCCAGTATCAACATTTCCTTAAATTTTTATCCAAATCCATCCATAACTTTTTGAGTTATCTTGCACACAGACAGACAGACAGACAGACAAACCAACGCCGGCAAAAACATAACCTCCTTGGTGGAGGTAAAAATGCATTGAGATATCTGCACCTAATTTATACCGTGGATGCATCTTGGCATGGAGCAGAAGACTATTGAAAATAGGTGACCTTGACCTACTTTTTCAAGGTCAATTGACCTCGGGCCGTTATAATATCTGAGTACTTTCAAATGTAAATATGTGTGTAATAAGTTTTGCATAAAGCCAATCTAATCTAAATTAAAGGGCAGTAACTTTCAACAGAATCTTACACTATATTTGGTTGAGGGGGATTAAAAGTGCACAACACGATATGTTTGGATTCCTGTGTTTGACCTTGCCTGTTAAGACTACTTCTCCTCGCCTCAGTCCTGGTAACCTGACCTGCTTTTCAACCTGTGGCTACAAGCTCAGTGTTTTTGGATTTTCTGTTGCTCTCTGTTTATGATAATGTGATGATTGCCGACCCAGCGTCATCATTCCTCAGCCGCTGTGAAAGGGTTAGCCACAAGCCCCTTTTACACAGCACTTCACTTACGGGTAAATTTTGCCTTCATTCTGGAATGACATCTGTGTAAATAAAGTGGTGGGATCATTTGGTCCCACCTTTATCACCGCTTTGTAATGATTAAAATGAGCGTTTTTGGCGTTTTTTCATACTTTGTGGTGGTGGGGGGGGGTGTCAAAGTTTGACAGATTTTGCTGAAATTTTTTGGGGGGGCTATTATCATGTTGGAGATTAACTGGTTTAAATAACACCATGATCTGAGGAGAAAAGTGATTTTTGAGACGCCCTAACCAAGGTGTGATGTTTTGATGACGGTGACCCCCATGCCTGAGAGACAGCGGGCACACATGGAGGCCCTGACATGGATTCTGCGGCAGCCACCCCGTGTGCCATGGCTTGAGCCATCGATACTGCAGGTGCCGTGGCTACATGCCATTTTCACCCATGGCATGAAGGACCGGCACCCGGGGTGGCTGCTGCAGAATCCATGCCAGTGTCAAATCCTATCTAACGGATCGTTCTCACTTCGTTAACATTAATAATGAAACATCTCAGTGCACTACAGTTAGTTATGGAGTACCTCAAGGCTCGGTTCTTGGACTAATACTGTTTATCCTATACATGCTTCCTTTAGGTAACTTAATAAGAAAACATTCCATCAACTTTCATTGCTACGCTAATGATACCCAATTATATTTATCCATTAAACCTGATGAAGCCAATCAGCTAACTTTCTGCTGTTAAACTCAAACAAAACTCAAGTCATTGTGTTTGGCCCAAAAACTGTCAGGGATGCAGTGTCCAGCAAAGTAGTCACCATGGATGGTGTTATTCTGGATCTCAAAACCACTGAGGAATGTAGGTGTTATTTTTGATCAGGATCTATTGTTTAACTCTCACATAAAACATATTTCTAGAAATTCTTTCTTTCATCTGTGTAACATTACTAAAATTAAGCATATTTTAACACAGAATGACGCAGAAAAATTAGTCCATGCTTTTATTACATCCAGACTAAATTATTGTAACTCACTTTTCTCAGGCTGTACCAAGAAGTCCTACAAGATGCTTCAGCTAAGTCAAAATGCTGCTGCCCGTGTACTGACTAGAACCAGTATCAGAGACCATATTTCTCCTGTGTTGGCTTCTCTACACTGGCTCCCTGTAAAAGCTAGGAAAGACTTCAAAATACTCCTCCTCACTTACAAAGCCCTTCATGGCCAGGCGCCTACTTATCTGAAAGAGCTTTTAGTTCCCTACAATCCATCTAGAGCACTGCGCTCTCAACATGCAGGCTTACCGGTGGTCCCTAGAATCTCCAAAAGTAGGATGGGGGCCAGAGCCTTCAGCTATCAAGCTCCACGACTGTGGAACCACCTCCCTGCCACGGTCCGGGAGGCAGACACCCTCTCTATGTTTAAGAGTAGGTTAAAAACATTCCTTTTTGATGAATCCTATAGTTAGGGCAGCTCAGGCTGCTCTTAGTTCTGCTGCTATAGGCTTAGACTGCTGGGAGACTCATCTGGATACACTGAGCTCTGCTCTACTCCTCCTCTCTGACCTCCTCTCTGCTCCTCTTTCTCCCTGACCTTTTCTCTCCTAATTTTCTCTTCTATTGACGCCCCAGTGAATACTTGTTACTGACTTGACTTTTACCCCGGAGTCTCTGCTTTATTGCCTCACAGGTTCTCCCAGGATCATCACAGGTTTTCCCTGGATCATCTCTGGACCTGCTGCTGTGGCCCTTCTTCTCTCCTGCCTTCATCGTCATCACTCACTTATCCATAGAGTTATGATAGTGTTTACTATATAGTTCCATAGATGGTAGAGGTTTCTATTATTTGTACAAACTGTTGTAATTGTAGTATATCCACTGTTAGTACTTGTATTTGTAGTAGTAGAATTAACAGTCATGGACCTTTGCTCTGGTTTCTGGTAGTTATACTAACACCAGCTGATCTACTTTTGACAGTTCTAGTTCAGTTATCTGTGCATCAACTGCATCCATGCATTTTCCTGCCTATTTGAAAAAGAACTGTAAAGTTTGCTCATCTTTGACCTGGAAGAAGTAGCGTTTGGCTCCTCCATTCTCCGCTACCCATTACACTAAACTGTTGAATCACATTGAGTTGTGAACTCTGCGACATTTATTCAATTAGCTGAAAGAATCATGTGGGAAAGAGCTGATGTGTTGCCTTGAATTATTACAGCTACTTTTTGTGACTTTTGCAAAAATCATTACAGGAAAAATCTTGATATCAGAGTCTTTCAGAAACTGACAAGACTCCTTAATTTGTACAAATCTCTTTCATTTTTGAAAGACATTGAAGATGCATTGGTTTTGTTTTACAGGGATAGTATAGATGTGTTTTGTGTTTGCTGTAATGGAAAAAATAGTTTTAAAAGGCCTTGGTCTCTGTTCTCTGAATGACTAACCAATCTAAATCATTACTTTAAAAGCAGATGATACATCATGTCATACTTCCACCCACATCTGTAAACTACACCTGTGATGTATTTCTTTCATATCTGTACAATGCTATATCTCTGCAGCAGGTCTTCAGACCTTCACAACAAAATCACAATCTGAGGTTTGCATCCATTGTATTCAGTTCCATTGCTCTAAATATTTGCTGAATGAGGCTTGCATTTCTCCTGATTTTAATTAGGTTTTTACACTCCTATTCCTCACATCGCAATTACCACTTAAAACATTACTTTGTGCTGCCACTTGTGATGCTCAAAGCATAAATTGGTGTTTCAATGGCTGTCAGGAATAAGAGAAAGTCTTTTGTTATTTGCGTTTGTTCATGAAAGAAAATGCCATTTGTATGAGCCAGGTCAGAATCAATTCCAATATCGTAGATAACATGCGTCCAAACATTACAAAGACTGCTGGAAATGCTTTTAGAAGTTGTGGAACACAAACACAACAAAACCCAGCTTTATTAATTGCTTAACTGTCCTCTGAGGTTAGTGTCACCACATGGCCAAATCGAAAGACTAAAGGTAAATTGCATATATAACTTCACCAGCCACAGATACACAAGAAGCCCAAACTACACATGCGCACATTTCCTGAAGGAAATGTAATCCATGTGCTTGCCTCTTGCTGGATTTGTGGACTTGTGTCTAGGTGCATTGTAAAAGCAAGGAATAGTACTAAAGAAGGATTGTTTATAAAGTGCTGCATATATTTGGATGAAAGTTATATTGTTATGCACTCTATTTGTATGCATAAGTTATTTATTACAAAAAAAATGTTTGGTATAACTGTGTAACAGCGTAACAGGAAAGACAAAACAATAATGATCAGCTGAATTATTGACTGTTTCTCAAAACCTAAATGTACAAATCACAGAGGACAGGTATTTGTAATTTGCATGAACAATTTTAACAAGGTTAACATAATGTGTTCATTTTCTACAAACACACACAAAACACAACTCATGGACAGAGGTAGCAAATGGGGTAAGCAACAAAACAAACTTGCACAAAAACCTTGAAAAGGAGAAGAAAAAGAAAATAGACTGAAAATACAATTTACAATCACCCTCTGAGTCTATCACAGAGGTAGATAAAACAAAAAGATAGACCTGTGGACAAGCCAAGAAAGAAAACAACTGTGGTATCTATCTTGAACAAATGGCACTGAAAAGATGTGAATTCACTGAATTCACATATTAACAATAACAGTTGACAGTAAGCCTATCTCTTATCCACCCCTCTGTCATGTGTTGCATTGGGCTCTATGCACAGCCCCACAACTTCCTGAACTTAAAGTAGCTCCTTTATTTTCCTGTCTTCCATTATTGGACACACTGATTCATCCAGGTGTGCCTGACCACAGTGGTCACAACAAGAAGTAGCAGACTTCTTCAACCTCAGCTGATCATCCACATAATCAGTGAAAATACATTGTAGCCCATTAATTTGGAATAATTTTGTTTTCAGACACATTCCTCTTTTTATTCCTATCTATACACATCAGTAATCACCTTAGACCAGGTACAGTCCCAGTCACACTTTGTCTATCAAGAATAAATCACATTGGCACAATCATTTCATGAGAAGAAGAAAAATATTTTATTCCAACTTTAAGGGTTTCTGTGTGCCCTTCTTGTACATAACTAAAGTATCAACATTATTCTTCAAATCTGTTTTACTTGCATCAGATCGAAAATCTTTACACCAGCCTCCAGTTGGTTATATAACAGATTCTAATGTTGTGCTGCTCTTAGACATATGGACTCAGGTCAGAGAATTGAACTCTGAGTCTAAACTAAACATGGAGAAGCAGCATTTAGCTCTTCCGCTGTAAACATTATACCTAACCTGTGCTTCTTGCACTGTTGGCTTGTATTTAAGTCTGGAGGACTGCATTCTTTCATTTCATTTCAATCATTTTTTACCTCCGCCAAGGAGGTTATGTTTTTGTCGGCGTTGGTTTGTCTGTCTGTCTGTTTGTGTGCAAGGTAACTCAAAATGTTATGGACGGATTTGGATGAAAATTTCAGGAAATGATGATACTGGCACGAGGAACAAATGGTTGAATTTAATCATTTGTTCCTTGTGCCAGTATCATCATTTCCTGAAATTTTCATCCATATCCGGGGCACTGATCTGCCTTGGCAGAGGTCTGCACTCTCCGAGTGCTTCTAGTTTTAACTTACCTTCATCACTTTAATTTTGCTTTTTTTTTTTTTTTTAAACTTCTCTACTTTCTATTAATTATATTTTTCAGATTCAGATTCAGGTCTTTATTTGTCATTTAACCATTACATCATAGATCTACTACCAAATGAAATGACAATTCCCAGTCTCAGTAAAAACACACAGAACACTTATAAACAGAATAAAATAATGAGTATAAAAATACATACATATTCATAAATAAATAATACACCTAATAAAATCTGATAAAAACAGTACTATTTTGATGTTAAAATGTACTGAATATAGCACAAGTTAACAGGCAGAGTCAATATTGCACAAAATGATTGAGATCCACTCAGTGTATTGCATTGTTCATCTCTGACATTATGTGTGTTTATTTAACAGTCTGATGGCAGTAGCGTAAAAACTGTCTCAGACCCTCACTGTTTTGTACATCAGGCTACATAATTCTGTTAATTATATTTGTAATATTTTGATGTTTTGATAAGGGACTTTGTTGTCATTTTATTATGCTAATTTTGTTTATGATCAAGATTGGCTCGTCCAGTGTGTTTTACTGTTTCTTAATCTACCGTCCCCCTGGCCCTGCTGGTGCCTTCTTAAGCGATTTCAGTGATTTCCTTACATCAATAATAAAACTGGAGAAGGTTTTAATTCTTGGGGATTTCAATCTGCACATTGATAACAATTCATCCAGCCCAGCAATGGAATTTTTAGCCATGACTGACACTTTTAACCTCAAACAACATGTATCTGGCCCCACCCACAAGAAAGGACATACCCTGGACCTGGTTTTCTCATTGGGCTTACACGTCACAAATGTGTGTGTTGAGGATGTCCACTTGAGTGATCATTGTGGTGTGTTTTTTGACTTATGTGTGCCTCTTGAGCCCAAGCCTGCACCTAGAAGGGCCAAGAGGAGGATCATTACAGAGTCCACAGCCCAGGATTTCCGTGCCCTGTTTAACCCTAGTCTTCTTAATGAGTGTCCCGATGTTGATGAGTTTATCCAGTGCTTTGCCACACACTGCAGCTCTATTCTTGACCAGGTGGCTCCCGTGAAAACTAATGTCACTCGTAAGTGGTCTTGTCCCTGGATAAATGAAAACATCTTAAACCTAAGGAGAACTTGTCGCAAAACTGAGCGTCTTTGGAAATCAACCCAGTTGGAAGTACACAGGTTACATCTTAAAGATCTCATAACCTCATTAAATAAATGATTAAGGAGGCAAGATCCAGCTACTTCCACAAACTTATAGCCACAAACAAGAAAAACCCCAAAGTAATCTTTGACACAATCCAGTCCATTGTGTCCCCTGCTGTCCCTGCTGCCCCTGTGCTCTGTAAAGCTGACAGCAATGACTTCCTAAACTTCTTCACAGACAAGATCAGGGATATTAAACACAATATCCCACCACCCTCTGGCCGTCTGACCCTATCTGATCCCCCTCTGCAAACCTGGTCCTCTTTCGACCCTGTGACACTGGAGGACATCTCAGCACTTTTATCCAAAACGAAACCCTCCTCCAACCCTGCAGACATCCTCCCCCATAAGCTCCTTGTCGGTGTCTTTGACACTATTGGACCATGGGTCATAAAGTTTTTTAACCTGTCGCTCACAACTGGTTTGTTTCCCAGCTCCTTCAAACAGGCCATCATAGAACCTAAACTAAAGAAAACCACACTGGACCCCACAGACTTCAAAAGCTACAGGCCCATTTCAAAGCTCCCCCTATTGGCCAAAATCCTTGAGAAAGCAGTGTCTAAACAACTTACAGCTTTTCTGGAGACACACCAGATCTATGACACTTTTCAGTCTGGGTTTAGACAACGCCACTCAACAGAAACCGCACTATTAAAAGTGTCTAGTGACATCCTGATGGCGGCTGACTCCGGGAAATCCACGGTCTTGGTCCTGCTAGATCTCTCCTCGGCCTTTGACACAGTGGACCATACCATAATGATTGAGAGACTGAGGGACCTGGTAGGGATGTCAGGTCATGTGCTAGACTGGTTCTCCTCTTACCTGACCGGCAGAAGCTTCACTGTGTCAATAAACAACTTCCAATCTGACTCAGCGGATCTACTGTGTGGTGTGCCCCAAGGCTCTGTCCTGGGACCAGTCCTATTCTTACTCTATGTCCTCCCACTTGGCCACATTATCCGACAGTACAGTGATGTCTCCTATCATCTATTCGCGGATGACATCCAGATATACTGCTCCTTTAACTCCTCTGAGCCCCACAAACTAAGTTCCTTAATAAACTGCTTGTCAGAGCTGAAGCAGTGGCTAAATGATAACAGCCTCCAGCTGAACTCCAGCAAAACTGAGACCCTCATCATTGCCCCGGATAGTGCAATCCCAGGGATCAAACATCACCTTGGAGACCTGAGTTCCTCGGTAAAGACAAAACTGAGGAATCTGGGTGTCATCTTTGACCAGGACATGTCTTTAGAATTCTACTCCAAACACCTAGTCAAAAACTGTTTCTTCCACCTACGCAACATCTCCAAACTCAGATCTATGGTGTCCACAAATGAGCTCGAGATGATCGTTCACGCTTTCGTATCTTCTCGCTTAGACTACTGCAACAGCCTGTTTACATGCTTAAACAAGAAGGAGCTGGCCCGTCTACAGTTTGTCCAGAACTCTGCTGCCAGGCTCCTGACCCGCACAAACAGGAGAACCCACATCACTCCCATCCTTAAATCTCTCCACTGGCTCCCTGTTCTATATCGTCTTCATTTCAAAATTCTTGTGCTAACTTTCCGGGCCCTACATGGCCAGGCCCCTGCATACATAGCTTCCCTGATCCAGCCCTACAGCTCGACTCGTAGCTTGAGGTCTTCAGGACAGTACCTGCTGATGGTTCCACGGACCTGTTTTAGCACACGCGGTGACAGGTCTTTTAAAGCTGTGGCACCACGTCTATGGAATGACCTGCCTCTACACCTACGGTCCATGGACTCTGTAGAGAGCTTTAAGAAACACCTCAAAACCCTCCTGTTCAAAAAGGCTTTTTAGTCTCCCACCTGACCCAGGACCACCACAGACTGATTACACTCTATGTATTCATCATAACGTACTCCATGTGTCATCCCCCCCCCCAGTCTCTCTATATCTCTATCGCTCTCTCTTTTCTCCTCCTTTACTCTCTCTCTCTCTCTTTAACCCCAACTGGTCAAGGCAGACAGCCATCCTTCAGGAGTCTGGGTCTGCTCGAGGTTTCTGCCCGTTAAAGGGAAGTTTTTCCTCGCCACTGTCACCAATCACAAGTGTTTGCCCCTGAAGGATTCTGTTGGGTCTCTGTAAACTTAATTTGATTCTGATTTGAATTGATAAAGCACTTTGTGACTCTGTCTGTGAAAAGTGCTCTATAAATAAAATTTACTTTACTTTACTTTACTTTATGTATAGCACAATGTATTGCTTTGATGTATGAAATGGATTAAAGGGGAAAAAAAGTCTTGCCATGCAGATCTTTGATCATCTGCATTAGAGTATTTTTTTACAATGGTACTTTTACTTAAGTAGGATCTGAATATTTCCTCCACTACTGCTCATTAATATATCTGTGAATGTGTATAGCAGTGTTTTTCAATCTTGGGGTCGCAACCCTACGTGGGATTGTCTGGAATTCAAATGGGGTCACCTGAAATTTCTAGTAATTGATAAAAAATTTTAAAAATTACTGATAAAAAAATCCATGGTGAGTTGACAGAGACAATCACAATCCATAAAAGACATGACAAACTGTGAGGCTGAAACTGAAGCACTATGGTACTGTTTATCTGTCAAATGTTCACTGTGGTCAGTTTCAGATGCTGCAGCTCTTTCATAATTCATAGTTTGAGTTCTTGTTTGTTCAGTATTAATTGTCAGCCTCGGAAATACAAGCTGGACTGACTGTACATATCATGACCAAGGAAAATAAAATACTCACTTTGTGCAGTAATCTACACCTGGCTTTTCTGCCTCTGTCCATAATAATATACATTATATAGACTAAATGTCATCTAAAATTAAAATTTATTTGCAACATAGTTTAGCAAACTATTACATGATGAAAAACAAATTAATTTTAGCAAAAAAAAAAAAAGTCTCCACTTTGAATGTCAGGGGTTGACAGAAATTTGTGATGTTAACATGGGGTCACGAGGCAAAAAAGCTTGAGATCCATTGGTGTATAGTGTTTACATGCATCAGAAAAACCTGCCTAGGATGGTGATTTGAATGAATGAAATACAGCTCAGTCTTACTCAAGAAATGGCATTTACTCAAAAATCCAAAAAATCAAATCAAGGCAAAAATAAATTTAAGTTAGAGCTTTTTGTGTTTTATGTATTTATCCTGAAAGGACCCACTGAGATGCGAAAGCTCTTATTTCCAGGGAGACCATATCAAAATGGCAGAAACAAATAGTTTCACATAGAAAAACCAGTTTACATAGTACACACTAAATATATACAAGCAAAATAAAAAGATGGTACAACGAAGAAAAAGAGAAATAAAAGAAGTAAAAAAAAAAAAAAAAGTCAACTAGACCATAACAGCATACCACACATTCTACAGGGGTGTTTTTAATGGATATAATTTTATAACTTTATTTAATTTACTGATATAAAAGCTCAGAGTTAACTGAATTAAGTTTGTTAAATCGGAACAGAGAAAACGGACTTTTTCAGCACAATATATCATCAACTCAACATGAAATATGTGTGTACAACCACTGCCATTTATCCAACTACATAGCTTTTATTTGTGAATTGGTGAATGTTGCCATGTTTACTATGAAGCCTCTGGATGTCCAAATGGATCGTATCTGATGACGATAAAAACCTGAGAAACTTGAGTTACTTGAATTATTTACATGTATTGATAGGATTTATGGTTCCGAAGTTATTAAACATTTTAGATCAGTAGACTGCTTTTGGATGCTGGTGGCTGTTTAGGTCTTTAAGGGTTAAAATCAAGCCAGACAACAGTAGTAGACTAAAGGAACCAAAAATAGAAAAAAAGAAACTACAGCAGTCAAGTGACACATTCATGCAATTATTTTTAAAGCTCTGTGACGTCGCGGCTATGAAGAACAATATAATTTCCATTACTGTTTCAAGAGATATCAGTAGGACGTGAAGTAGCATTACTAACACTGATATGTCCGACGGTTTTGAAGGCATCAACAGCAGTCACGCGTTGTTTGATCCAGAGAACAAATATGGCGGATGATGGAGAGTCACTGGAGTCTTGGCTTAGTAAGTACACATTAAAGTCTTTGTTTCCACGAAATGTCTTCATATTATAGTTGACTTCTTGCCTGCCTTATAACCGTTGTTGTCAAAACCATAAGTTTTAGTCGCTTGACAGTGCTGTGTCGAAAAAGTATCGTGTGTTATCGTCTGTGCTGTCAAACTCATCTATGTCGTTATCTAAAATCAGCTCTGATGTTTGGCTTCGGACTAGTGCAAATGATGTAGAAATGTCTGCAAAAATGTGACAATTCTGGTGATGTACGTGTTCGGCATTTGATATTGAGAGTGAATGAAGCCCCAGGCGTAAACTTATCCAGATTAAACTTGTAACAGAGGCAGCAAACTGGATCATTACGATGTCTGGGGGCTTTAACCGAGAGAAATCATATTACAAAACAAGCTTAGAATTGGCCGGGTTATTTTTACTTTCCTCACATGTGGGGGAGATTGATACAGGAGGGTCCAATGTGTAATTTATATCACACAGCTTCGTCCTTTATTATAGTATTTCAGAGATTGGGAAGCTTGTCTCTGATGGGATACCTCTACATCACACTGTATCCTGCTCTTTTACAGACAAAGCCACCAACCCTTCAAACAGACAGGAAGACTGGGAGTATATTATGGGATTCTGTGACCAGATCAATAAGGAGCTTGAAGGGTATGGTCACAGTCACTCAGCACATAGTTGTCTCTTCTAAATCCATGAGTCACACTCATCTCAAGTTGCTCCTCTGTGTCTTTATTGTGTAAACACGAAACTTAAAAAAACAACAACAAAGTTCTAATCCCCTGAATGAGCCAAATTATTATTTTTTCTACTTCTGCTCTTATTATTTCTGTCATACAGTGCACAGTATTGAAACACACACTCAAAAACAGAACTTAATAGCTTCTTTCAGATTTTTTTTTCTGAAATGCATTGTTGTTTTTAACACTGTTTGCATATTTGCTGTATATTCCTGTTGTACATATTTTAATACTAAAACAGAGAAATGCATACATTTGATTGTGCTTTAAAAAAAAAAAAAAAAAAGAAAAGAAAAGACCATAAAAGCCTCTGGGACATTTGGATGGTCTGTGTAACATAACCCAAGATTATTTAAGAAAATATCCAGACAATCAACCAAAGAGAGAATTTACTGAATCCAAATCACACTAATATTGACTTTACCTGCAGAGGCTGTTAAGTTCAAATTTATTTATTTATTTATTTATTTATGGGGGGGCTGTATTGTGTTTCAATACTTTGAACATGTTTCTTCTGTATTTCCTGGTAGAAATAAAAACTCACACCCTGTACAAGCCTGCAAAAGCAGCAATGCTAAAGACTTGCACAATACTGTATATTAATGTCGAGAAAATACGTGTAAAAAGGGCTGGGTGATATGGAAAAAAGTCATATCATGATTATTTTTTCCATATCAGACGATATTGATATGTATCATGATATAAATCAAATCACTATTTTTGTCAAGTTTAAATTTTCCATTACTCATAAGTTAGTTGTGAAGACATCAGAAGGTTATTTTTGATTTAAATATGATTTATTTTCTGTCAGAGGTTGAACATGACCGACGTGCTGAAGAACATTATACAACTGTGTGAGATAAATAAAACAGATCCATATATTTAAGACTAAACTAAAAGTCTGACTAGCGGGCAAAAGCTTTCGAGTTTTAAAAGAGGACACAGACAAAACAAACCATCTTCATGAAACAATGCTGGGAGTATATATGTGGGGGGTGTGTTCTGTAATTGAAGTAACTGGTGTAAACCGAAAATGAAACTTAACTTGCTTTGAATGTCCGACTCCTGGCTTCTATGCCTCTGTTGTATGCCGAAACCAAAACGGTTCGCATCCTACTTTTCAGTAACCCGGTCGTGCGATTTCTCGGTCAGATTTTCTCCTGAGGGAGCACTCACTACCTCCCGCTGCAGCCCAAACATTAGTGTGTGTACTGCGGCTGCTCTTATGCCTGTGCTGTGTGCATCAACCTAACTTGACATGGCTCTAGTGTGATTGGTACGGTGCGGCGCTACTTAATTATGATTGGCTGTTCTTATGTCTGTCAAAACATGGACAAATGAATTCTATCGAAATTGTATCGAACTTTTCTTATATTTCTGTCAAGGAAAAGTTATTTTGCGATTATATATCATTATTGTTTCATCACCCAGCCCTACATGTAAACTTTAGAATCAGCCAAATATTTTATTGCTTTTGCTGTAATTAACTTGGTCCTTGTTTCTGTCATGTATGCCAGTCCACAAATATCAGTCCGGCTCTTGGCTCACAAGATCCAGTCTCCTCAGGAATGGGAGGCAATACAAGCTTTGACGGTCAGTCGTGTAATCACTTTACAATCATTGTAACTCTGTCGCCCTTCAGTGTAACCTTGTACCATTCATACATATTTACCTTCAACTGTTTTCCTTTTCAAGACTCTTGAAGCTTGCATGAAGAATTGTGGGCAACGGTTTCACAATGAAGTCGGGAAATTTAGGTTTTTAAATGAATTAATCAAAGTGGTGTCACCAAAAGTAAGTAACTCAGCTTTGTGGTGATATGTTTGTCATTTGAGATGGTTTTTGGTTGCTATAAGATGTGCATGTTTTTTTGTTTTGTTTTGTTTTTTTTAACAGTACCTGGGAGAGAAAGTATCAGAGAGAGTAAAGACAAAAGTTATTGAGATGTTGTACAGTTGGACTGTTTCTCTGCCAGATGAAGCAAAGATCTGTGAAGCATATCAAATGCTGAAGACACAGGGTGAGCTACAATCTGCTACTGGAATGTGACACTCACTACAATAATAACACAACATAAATGTGAAGAATCTAAAATTAGCACACTGTACGCATATTTCTAAGTTTCTTGTGCTTGAAGTTATGTGTGTTATTGTCCTAAAACTGTCATTTCAAGAGTATAATGGCTTCATATTTACCTCAGGTATTGTTTTAACTGACCCTGACATCCCTCTTGATGCAACATTAACACCATCACCCTCTCCACGACCCAAGAATCCTGTGTTTGATGACGAGGAGAAAAGCAGGGTAAGAATTATTTTGGGATGTGGGTGTTTCAACACCGCAGCCCATTGTCAAAATTAGTTTGATCTTTTGTTCCCTCTCTGGTAATGAATTCTAATTTTACTGTGTTTTGGTGCTATAAAAAAATAGGACACAAACACTGCCTGCATTTACAAACATCTTGTCTATGTGGCACATAGTGAGGCTTTTTTTTTTTTTAAAGGGGCTATATGTACTTTTTCTACTTTCAAATATAAAAAAAAATATAAATACCTAAAGTTATCACCAGAGCATTTAGACTAAAGATGCCATAGATGTCAGTGTATTGAATTCTAGAGATATGAACTAAAAAAGATGGTCTGACAGAGTTATTGATCACTAGAAGGAGTAGTGAGTCGCTCTGCTCATTTCTAATATAAAGAAAAACTTAACACCACAAGGCCTTTGACCAAAGTGTTAGAAGGTGATGAGAAGGGATGAGAACCAGTGAGAAACAACATTTAGAGTCAAAGAAAGTGATAAAAGCTTGAAGCACCGTTGTTGTTTTCACCACTGGACATAGCTCTAAATGAAAAGAATGGAGTTTGAGGCTGAGTTTGCAGCATTTCTTCTACATGGGTGAGTTTATTATGAAGCTCATGAAGGTATAAAGGTATTATACGATATTTTTGCTATATTTAGTGTTTGTTGATCCACATTTCAAACTAAACTGTGACAGTTCTGATGTTGTTTGGATGATTCCTCGTGCTCTCAGGTCAGCAGATCAGCTGCAGCTTGTGGTTCCAAAAACTAAAAAGAAGCTTCGTGGGGATCGTGCCTTTTCTGTTGTCGCCCCAAAGTTGTGGAACCAGTTGCCCTTAGTTGTTAGACAGGCTCAGTCTGTACGTGTCTTTAAATCACATCTAAAAACGCACTTTTTCTCATTAGCTTTTAATCAGTGAGTGACATGTCTGGTTTTTTTATGCTGTTCTTAACAGATTTTAATTTGTGTTTGTTTTTATGATGGTTGTATTTTGTTGTTCTTAGCCCACTTAACACCCTGTGTTATCACTAGTTTTATTTACTTATTTAATCCCTTGTTTTATGTTTGGTGTACGGCACTTTGGCCTGCTGTAAAGTTCTTAAAGTGCTTTATAAATAAAGTTGGTATGGTATGGTATTCCAAACAGATTTTTGGTGCAGCTGTTGACAACACAATTCGTTAAAAAAAACGAAGAGATTTGTGGTTTTACTGTGGCTTTTTTAGGTCTAAAAACGGAGCTATAATGTTTACTATCAGCAGATGCAGCATGTGAAGATTATAAGGCTAGGTGTTATTTTGAGTGATTAACCGAATAACCGGCTGTGAGTTTTACTTTGAAGAAGAAAACTTGATGATACCATTATACAGAAGTGTGTAAACAAAGTGCTTTAAACTTTATTAAGTGAATAATACAATCCGTGCATTGATTTGTTGGTGGTTTTGGTAGTCGTAAGTGTATTCAGGAATATGTCTTCCCCATGCTGTTGAGTATTTGGAATGTCAATACTACATGTAACCCCTTTAATGTAAAATTATACAAACAGAAATTTCACAATTCACTAAGACATTTTTGTCTTATTTAAAATTATCATATTTTTGTTAACTGGAAACTTGACTTTTTGTTGCATGAAAGCTCTTGACCAAAATTCAAAGCTCACCCTCAGTGCCCATTTATAGAACAGATTTTTTTTATCTGGGACAGTTGCTTTGTTGTTTTTGTTTTCCACTGTGGCACGAATAGGTCATGACTGCATGTTTACTCTGTGCTGACTGCAGTTGATCTATGGATGAACTTTGTTTTTTCAGGCTCTGGGAACTGACTTTATGGATTGTATTTGACTAATCTGTGGGAAATGGCTGCAGTTTTTAGTTTATCTGATGCTTCTGTCATCTGTCTGCAGAGATTGGCAGTGCTTCTGAAGAGCAAAAAGCCTGAAGATCTGCAGGAGGCCAATCGACTCATCAAAAATATGGTCAAAGAGGTGTGTCACTGACAAAATGAAGATGCCAGCACTGAGTTTAGTAGTTTTGTTTTAGACATTTTTAGTGCATTTTGTCTGTGTTTGATTATTGTGTTATAGATAGGGCAGAGAGGATATGAAACAAAAGTCAAATTGATGGCAAATTACTGCACCTATTTTCAGGTAGCATTAAAAATAGAGTGTGACTCACTTTTTTGTCTTAGGATGAGGTGAGAGCACAGAAAGCAACAAAGCAGAAAAGCACACTGGAGGCAGTTAACAATAGTGTCAAACTGCTGAATGAGATGCTTGTTCACTTCAGCAGTGAGGACTCCACTGACGCAGACAAGGAACTCATTAAGGTTCGTTTTTATTTCATAACCTTCAGTCTGTTTGCATTAATTGATAGATTCAGTTGGTCTGCAAACTCATTATCACATTCCTTCCATCACTTTCTTCTGTTTTCATTTCTATGGCTCAACAACTTCTGAGTGAGTGTCTCTTTGAAATTGTTTTTCTAGGAGTTGTATACTGATTGTGATAAACTCAGACAAACTGTGTGGCAGCTGGCTACGGAAACGGAGGACAACGACAACAATCTCGGTAATTAGGGTTTTTTTTTCATGTTGTCCTGGATAAGGATGGGTCATGAATAGTCAATATATAAAGTTGCGTAGAACATGATGCATACAGTAACCCCGGACTACACTCACTGTCCAATCACAGCAAATTAATTAATGATTGTTATCATTCTAGATTAATATATAAAGCTTAATCAATATACAAGTAGAGTCAATTTATTTTTGAAAAGTTTCCAACATGATTTTATTAAGAGGCAGCTGTTTTTAGAGGCAGACTGTGTTGGGTAACAAAATTGGGTCTTGTTTAGTTCCCTATCATACCAGCTGTAGACAGTCACCGTCCAATTTGACACCCATGTGCCAAGTTTAATGGCTGAATTTCAGTTTTTGGATTTGTCCAACCAATTTCTGCAAGACTATTCACTCAATTCAGCAGGCAGAGTGAGATCAAACTGAAAGTTAAGACCTGGGCAGGATAATGTTTGTCTTAGATTGACTGAACTATCCAGATAGGACAGTAATCTAGTTAAATCTAGTTTACAATTATCTTTAATTAAAAATGAATACCCAACTAGGCAGGGTATCAGTGAGCAAGAGGGGCAAAGTATTGTGCAGCAGTAGTCTTAGCAACCTCTGCTTGCTTTTTCACTTGCTCATCCTGCTTATTCCACTCCTGCTATAAGTGCTGTATAGCACATGCTTCAATTGACTTATAATTAACCCATCATCTGTGTTAGACAGTCGAACAATTATCAAACAGGGATTTACTCATAACTACAAAACCCTTATTATGTAACTGCAACCTCCGCTGAAATATGCCCAAATAGTGGCAACATATTACCAGAGAATATTGTTTAGTATTTCTGCTTGAAATGCCCATCCCTAGTCTTTAAGGATTTCGCTGCTTTATAAGAAAGTTTGAACTACATGAAATGCACTTTCAGGAGACATTCTGCAGGCCAGTGATGATCTTTCCCATGTCATCAATACTTACAAGAAGATTGTGGAAGGACAAACTATTAATGGAGGGACTGAAGAAGCACATCAGTCATCACACAAACAAGGTAAAACTACAGTGGATTGAAATTAAAGTGTAAAACCGGTTTCTGTCTACTGTATCAGTTGTTCGACTCGTGTACATAGTAAATATAAATACAAACAGGTACAAATACAGAAAAATGTCAACTAGACCATCACTGGAAGTTTGCAGCATTGAACCAAATACAAAAACAATATATAAGCTTGAAGTTAATATTCATAACCCAAACAAATCTGAAAGACAAATACTTTGTGAAGAACTTGTAAAATGCATTCAGAACACATCCTTGTATAGATACTTGGATGCATTCACATGTATGTTTGTCCACACACACATACAAGCTATGGCACAGTGTGGCATATGATTTAGGGCTGATACAAGACCAAAACTGAAGGTGCAAAACAAAAACAAATGTTATAATTTTACTTAAAATTATGCACTACTGAAGATGATATCCAAATCTCTTTCCATCTTTCTGTGATGAATATGGTTTTAACATTTCAATATTTTCTCACCTTTTTGTTGACAAACTAGTAATCCTCTGCCAATCTTTGCTCCCCAAAGCATTAGACTTTTCCTTGAGGCTGCGTCTGTAAAAAAATTACCACAATCATCTGCTCATACTACCTGTGTCAAATATGTTTTCACATTCACAATGATGCAGCATCTGGTAACCTAACAGAGCTGTCCTACTCCAACTGTTGTCTGTAGATAATGAAGGACAGTGGGTATTCTCCTCTTTCTCTCCATCCCTAGTTGCCTTTGTGTAGGATCACGTTCATAGTCTCTTTTCCTATTAACAGGCACAATGATATAATTATATGAAATATCAATCCATTTGTGAGGGATAAAGGGATATGAAATTACTGAAAGGATTTACTTTTGTATTTGCTCTAACAGAGCTCCAGCTTCTGTTTTCAATAGAGAGCATTCAGCACTTTTTGTTCTGATAGCCCTAGTAAAAGCACAGAAGCTGTGGGTTATTCATCTAGGCTGACACATACACTCTTCAGTAATTGTTCAAATAAACCTTTCAGTTCCATTTCCTGCAGTACTGGTGTAATTCCTTTCTTCACAAGGTTGTAAGAAGGTTTTTAAAGTGATTCAATGTACAAGATGGCTGCAGGTGTTAGTGCATTTGAACTCTTCCAGTATTTCTGGATGAATTTATTGTGAGCTGTATTTCACAAGAAGTAATTCAAGAAAATGGTTCCAAAACAGTTTCTGGCATTTTTACCTCTGCCAAGGAACGGCAGTGGTTATGTTTTCATTGGGGTTTGTCTGTTTGTTTGTATGTTTGTTTGTTAGCAAGATAACTCAAAAAGTTATGAACAGATTTGGGTTAAATTTTCAGGAAATGCTGATACTGGCACAAGGAACAAATGATTAAATTCTGGTGGTGATTCAGGGGGGTGGGTAATCTGCCTGGACGAAGGTCTGCACTCTCAGAGTGATTTTCTAGTTTTATTTTCTTTTGGGTTTTTTTGTGCTGGAAAGTTTCCACCCACTGAACTTTAATTGGACAGCCAATGGTTGTGAAACTCTGAAAAAAGACCTGTGTTTTTTGCCCTTGTCCTTCTCCGTCTGACAGGCTCAGTCACCCATGGCGGCACAAATCACTCAGAAATCCTGATCGACCTGGTCGGTTTGGACACCCAGACCACCGCTTCACCTGAGCAGCAACCACAAACATCCTCTCTGGTAATTACTGCCGATCTGATGAGTGGGTTTGCCACCACCGACCTTCAATCCATGAACCCAAGCACACCCTCTGCAGCGCTATCTCTGCTTGATGAGGAGCTGCTGTCCTTAGGTAATGTGTGGTTAAACACTTTGTTGTGCAAAAAAAACCAAAACCAATTATGACTCATAGTAGGAGTATGTAAGTGGTGTAGTGGTATACACAGTCCCTTCCCTCTACATATATTTTGTATTTTTTCCACCTGTTTTGCTGTGACATTTTTGCGATTTCATCTTTAGATGTGAGTTTTTAGCAAGCATTACATAAGGTGTGTAGGCAGTCCAATATAAAAATGTGGTGACATCAGTTTGTTCTGTTCCTCTCACTTCTCACTGCACTACTCTGAGTGTGATATAGTTCTGTGTAAAAGATGAAACTTTGGACAAAGTGTGCACACAAACTCTATATGGACAAAAGTATTCAGACACGTTGAATTCAGGTGTTGCTTTTCTAACAGGGGTCTGGGCTACAAAACAATAATGGCAAATGCCATAATATAGTTTTATATATAATTCACATATCAAAAGTAAACTGTCCATTTCATGACTGTATTATATGTCAAAAATAAACTGTCCATTTCATGACAGTGTTATACGTCAAACTCATCAACACATTATTACACAATATCTTCACAATAATTGCACTGTAACCAAATCTAAATGCAAATAACAGCAAATATTATTCAGCCCAGCCAAAATTTGTCTCCACCTGGATTTCAGTTAGCAAATAGCTCAGATACTTCCATTTCATTCCAGTTACTGTAGTGATTAAAAATTTTAAGCTGCAAACATTTCTTTATCTTTAACTGATGGAGTTAGTAGCTTCTCATTTCTTAAACAACCATCAGTTTGATAGAAAACATAAAGCTTGGACTGTGTTTCAATGGAATAAGTTCATGTGGTCTGATGAGTCCTGATTGACCCTGTTCCAGAGTGATGAAGTAATTACCCATCATGCATAATGCCTGCAGTACAAGCCGGTGGGGGCAGATTTATGATCTGGAGTTGACTCAGCTGGTCAGGTCCAGGTTCAGCAATGTTATGTGTCCAAAAAAGGATGGAAATCAATGTTGTGACATTAAATTATGTCACTTCAGCTATTGTTTTTTTTTTTTTTTTTTTTTTAAATATGCCGTGTTAATAGTTATGATAGATATGTTTTTTACTTTTGTCTTTATTGTCAGGCCTTAGTGAACATATCCCTGATCAAAATAAATCGACTGCACCAACACATGTCAACCTGAGCAGTCATTTACCATCTTTTCAGGTATGAGGACATTGTAAATTGATAGCAATTTATATATATGTATCTATCTATCTATCTATCTATCTATCTATATATCTCTATCTATCTATCTATCTATCTATCTATCTATCTATCTATCTATCTATCTATCTATCTATCTATCTATCTATCTATCTATCTATCTATCTATATATATATATATATATATATATATATATATATATATATTTATTGAGTGTGAATGACTTCCTCCTTGTCTGTTTTTATTGTGTCTGCCAGGATTCCAGCCAGGATGTAGACCTGTTTGATCCAAATTTGCCTCCAGCATTGGCATTCTCTACATCTCCACTTCTTACAGATGCCGTCTCCATCAAAGATGCCCCGGTCAGCACTGTGAATTCATTATCAACTGTCTCTAATTTAAGCCTCCCCGACTCTATCTTCTCCACACTTGCGGTTTCCTCACAGTCTGTCTCAGCATCTTCATTCACAAACCCACAGCTGTTACTTGGTCCAGTATTTACCAACACAGCCAAAGGTTCCATTCCTCAGTCGTATTGCAAGACATCATCCTCTCTCTCATCCACGGTTCCAACAACCACCCATATTCCTCCACAACTGATCTCCACTGCAGCAGGGCCTTCGCAGTCTGCCTCGCCTTCTCTCATCCACAATCTGCCAGACCTTGCGCAGCTGGACTTGGGTAGTCCTAAAAAGTAAGTAACAAAGTGAATAATATGCGTAAAATTCATTAGGAAATCTGATTCATCTCTAGTCGATCCATTCTGTGTTTGCTTGATTGAATGAAAAAAGAATATCTGCCCTAATTTCAGGAACATTTACCTGAGTGGGTGTCTGAATGCTCAAGTTTACAGTCCCTTCTGCCCATTGTGATGATTAATTGATTCCTCTGTCACTTGCAGAGGGTCTACCCCTAGTTTTCACTTGGCAGATAAATTCACAGGATTTCATTAACCTTTCATGCAGTGGGATCTTTTGTTCACCCCCACAGTCATTAACAGGAACTGGGGTGAGAACTGTAACCAAGCAACGTGGCTCAGAGCAGATGGCAAAAACCTTGAGATTAAGCACTTAAAAATGATGTTACATCTGTGCACCTTGATATTTGATGTCTGACTTTGTTTTGCATTTCTGTTAAAAATTACTCAATTCAGTGTTTGGAAAAAATCCCGGAACCTTAAAATGTCTTTGGACGAAAACTTTTTTAATCTTTTATTGCACACAGTACTCCTGGTGTGATGAATTTTGGCAGCTTGCTGGTCAAAGATGAGGATGTGAAACCTGCTGCCACTCATTCCCCTGGTCTTGGTGTCACTTCAAAGACATCTGATCCCCTGGTCCGAGAAGGACAGAGGGATGGGTCACCACTCTCAGCTGCCAAGAGTCAAGCAGATGACAGCCCTCTGTTACGATCTCTGTCCCCCATCCTGCCGCTGAGCCACACAAGCCCAGGAAGAGGACAAGATGTTTCTCTGGCCAATGTTTTTGTCCCTTTGGAGACCATCAGACCAAGTGAGTCCCTTTAAGTAGGCTTGAAACTTTGTGTGTCTTGAGTGTAAAGCTGCTGGAGGTGTACGGATTTAGTTCGGTGAAAAGTAAAAGCACCTATTTTCACTAATGTCTTCATCTGTGAACTGCATTAATAGTAAAAGCCTCCTGCTGATTCTCCTGTCAAAAACTTTTACAAGGAGGTAGCAGGAATTGTTTTTTAGCAGTAAATGCAATTCGAATAATTCTCTAAAGCACTCAGTAAGTGGTAATCACAACATTTAAATCAAAGTGACATGGTATAGCAATTACACTCACCACAAAGATTGAGTTGGAACATAAAATGCACTGAGAGCTGGACACAGATGGCTTTTTCATAATCACTTTTTCTCCCAGCTGTGGTGGAACACATTATATTCCTCTGCTCAGCACGATGGCCACAAGCAAACTCGGACAAATTCTATCTTTTTATGTATGATAGATTTCCCTCCTTGTCATTTTGTCCCTAGACACGATATAGAAAAGTGTCATTTTAAATTTTCAGTAGAAAGACTCAATTATTGAGATTTGTAAGAAGTGGCTATATTCTTCAAAGGTCCATCTTTGCATTCAGCACTAAAATAAGGAATGAATAATGTAGAAGACAATGACGCACCCAATCAGCAATCTAATGCAGCAGATTGTATTTGATGTGATAATTAAATAGGATAATGAGTAGGTTTGAGTGAATTAGTGTCTTTATTTTTTTTCCACCAGGAAAGACTGATTGAGATTAAAATTGTCTTTTACAAGAGTATCCTGACAAAGATAAATAGCAGCAAAATTAATCAGATTACTGACAGGATTAATTGATAACTGCAAAGAAGTAATGTCTAATTCCATTTGTCAGATACATTTTATATCCTCAAACTCTGGACCAACGTATGTCAGGTCATCTCATCAAGGTCATTGCTAAAATGTTATTTTGCAGTATTTTCCACATTGAATGTAATATTTTTTACAGAAGATAAATTAAAAGTGGTTTTGTAGACAGAATAAATATGAGTAGTGACTGGAAGTTGCAAATCTGAACATTGTACATTACTGCCACTTAGTGGTGACTGTGTCAAACTTAAAAACTGAGGAAGGAGAGTTGTGCATTATTTTCCCTGATGCTTTTGTGTCAGTATGTTCAAGAAAATATACTCTTACTACAGCAAACATTGAAAGTATACCAGTGTTTGATTTGTGCACTTAACTTTAACTGACTCAAATGACTCCAAACAGTGAGACTCCCATGTGTCTAGTATCTGAGGTCTGACATCTTAAGTCCTTGTGCTTTTTTTCTGTGTCCTTTTCTTTAGGTAAAATGTCTCCTGTCACAGCCTATGATAAAAGTGGAGTTCGTGTTCTGCTGCACTTTGCCACCGACTGTCCACCAGGCAGGCCTGATGTGCTGGTGATGGTGGCATCCATGCTAAACACAGCCCCTCTGCCTGTCAGGAATGTTGTTTTGCAGGCTGCTGTGCCCAAGGTACAAATAAATCTATTGCTGGTACTGCATAGAGAGCCATAAGCAATGTATAAATACAACAGTATCTGTAGAGGTCATATGAGGTGAGGATCGATTAGATTATTACTATTCAAGGAGCGTCGTATTTGGAACCGATGTATAATGCAACACAAAACTTTACATTGCAATCCAAAGTATTTACTGGGGTTTTGTATTGAAGTGAAGACTTTATCAATAATAAGTGCCAGTGGGGAAAAAAATGTTGATTTCCTTTTTAGCGCTGTTACTGAACATTGCTGGTTCCTGCAATCACAAAAAGAGAGATCATCATTCATGTGAGTTTGGCAATTTTTCCCACTGTTCTCCAGACAATGAAAGTGAGATTGCAACCCCCCTCTGGGACAGAGCTGGCTCCTTTTAACCCTATACTTCCACCAGCCGCCATCACACAGGTCATGCTGCTCGCTAACCCACTCAAGGTAGGGCTCAGTGGAGCCTTTTTATGCCAAGTGACTGTTTTCTAACATTCTCATTGATGCAGCACTTATTTCAACTCATTTTATAGTCTTCATGCTCTGTTCTGTTAACTCAAAAAGTAACCATGTGAGTTTGTTTTGCATACTGCAACTTGATTAAATAAGATCCTAATGAAAGCTGTGTGTATGTATTTTGCAGGAAAAAGTCCGGATGAGGTATAAGCTGACATTCACACTGGGAGAGTCACCTCACACTGAAGTGGGCGAGGTGAGTGACTTTCCACCGGCTGACCGATGGGGAGCTCTATAGCCCTACCCACAACTAGTACCTGAACTAACACTAAAGAAAAATCAGCTCGTCTGTGCAACTCAAGGGACAAAGAAATGGTTTTGACAAACTTTAATTGAACTTAGAGATGTCTGCATGAGATGACCCACTGAAATAGCAGGCGTTGTGTTGCACAAACCCAGCTCGACTCTTGTGACAATGGCAGAAGTAGTTTGAGTAGTGCATTAACAGATGGTTTGAATTAGTTGAATGTATTGTGGGTGACGCTCACATGGGAAAAATCAGTGTTTGGTAAAATGAAGCAGTGGTAAGTTATTATATTTTTTTGCTGTTACTTTAATGCTTACATGTCACTCTTTGGCATCAGATCTGATTGCAGAGTACTTTTGTGTATCAGGATGTCCTGATATCAAGCAGCAGCCTATGTTGAGACAGAAAAGCAAAACCATTTGAACATGATCTGGAAATGACTTTGTGTATATAACATTTTACCCTAATAGATATTGGACCGTAGCTAATTAAAGCAAAAACAGATTGGCTCATTAGCAGTTAGTTACTTAAAATGTACCAAAATGCAAATACACTGTATGATTCATGACTGCTATTGAACACTGTTATTGTGCTTTGTATTCTTTCAGTTTTAATGGTAATATTGTCTGTATATTATTTATGATTGGGCAGAAAAGTATCGTATCTATTTGTTTTATAGTATTGCAGTTGAGAGCTGTGTTGTTCCTTCCTTCTCTATCGCAGTAGAGACACAACATAGAAGTTGTCTAACCAAGAGGCTTTAATGTTACCAAATATTCAGACAAGACATCACATAGTATGCAACATTATGTAGCAACAGCAGGGTGGATTCTGATAAATGACATGTCTTGACACATGCTCAGCCTGCAACATATGCAAATAACTTTAATAGGAATATTGAGAAGTAGTTACTGCAAGACTATAGCAGCCAAGACCTTTTGCAGGTGTGATGCTAATTGTTATGGGTAAAGATTGCAAAGGTGCATGAGTTACAGACAGCACAGACTAGGTGACAATGGACTCCTTGCTCGTTGTATTAAACAATATTTTGGGAGACAAGCTACCGGGGAGGTTATATTTTTCTCAGTTATCCATTAATATAAGACGTGTGGGAGTTTTACTATATCAAACTGGTAAAGTATTTATTTTAGTTTTGAGGAAATCTAATAACACTAAAAACATGGTGGTTAATCCAAAGTATTACACCTATCAAGTGGTCATCAAAGACTGTGACTTCTTATTTGTGTTTTTTTTCTGAGGCTATTTGTGCTATATAGGAGATTCCCTACATATTTCGTACAAAGTTATTTATTTGTCTTAGACTGGTAAATTTACTTGCCATTGCATATTTTTGAAAAGTTATTTCTGTGCATGATAAATAAAGATAAGATGGTTTTATTTGTATTACAATCTGTGTCAACTTTGCCTCATTTCTTAGTCTCTATACTCAAATGCGAAAACGTTCGTATACCCCCATCCACCCCAGAGGGCGTCCATTTCAGATATTTGTTCATTCCATTACTCAGACACTATTCACCTGATTGTTTAAAAATTTCACACACGTTATTTACCACTGGGAGAGATCCAGCGAATTATTTGATGGATGAATTTCAATTGTATTTCTCACAAATTTTGGAAAATTTCAGCATAGAAAACTTGTCTAACCTTTTTCTCATACCCAATTTTTTTTTTTCAATTTCACTGATGTTCTTTACATGTGCTTTTCTTGCAATTTTTTTGCATTTTTTAAAACAAATTTTTGAAAAGTTTTTAAAAAGATTGAAAGTCAAGACTCAAAATTAATCCCTGGGTTGGCAGGGTATCAGTGAGCAGGAGAGGCAAAATATTGGCCAACCAGTGGGTGGGTGAGAGGGAGGGAGGGAGTATTTGCTCATTACAATAGCCTTGCATCATCAAATAAATTCAAAGTATAAATAAAAAATGAGATAATTTAATCTAAAATAAGATTGACTGTTGTGGGTGACGTGAACTGTCAAAGTAGAGCTGCCTTCTAAAACTACCATAGCATAAAAGGAAATAATTAGCCTTTTAAAGATTGTAATTTTCTACCATTAACCATATTATAGCATAATGGTCTTTGCACACATCACATTCCTCCAATTTTAATTTACAAACCTGCTAATCTTAATAGCTTTAAGTGTTTCATTCCATTATCTTAACCCTTTCATGCACAGTGGTCACTACAGTGGACAGTTATTCTACAGCTGTTTTCTTGTATATTTATGGATTTTGTTATTTTAGTTTCATATCAGCCTACACAATACACTGCAACTGATAACATTACTGTAACTTTGCTGTTCTTGATAAACCAAATCTAACATGTTTGAGTGTAAATCAATTCCTTGTTATTGTTATTAGACTGTAATTAACAACAAAAGTTTTTTTTGGCATATTATCTCCATGAAGTGACAAGTATTAGAGTACACTACAAACAAAAAGTTAAGGATATTTCTTTCTTTCTTTCTTTTTTGTCATTTTTGCCATTTGTAAATAAAACTATGTCTGGTTGTTAAAAAAAATGTGTTTCAATTCAATTCACACACAAAAAAGTAAAAAGCATTGTGCAAAAATCCCAACTGAAAAAAATAGCCCTAAAAATTTTAAATATCCATAACTTTTTGTTTGCAGTGTATGTTAAAATGTGAGAAAACATCAAATTAGCAGCATTAAATGTTTTTATTTCATAGTTTTCACACAGTATATCAGTAAATACACGTTTCGTTGCTTTAAAAATTAAATGCACATTTTTGCAACTCCATGAAAAATAGCTTTATAAAAAAATAATCTCATTGTTTTTTAAATGTCTAAAGAGGAATAAAGAAATAAATCTTGATTAACATTCTCATAATTCATGCATGAAAGGGTTAAAGTGAAGGATGCTTCCACACAGTGCTCAGTGGATCTGGCGCAGCTGTTTGCGCTACAGCCGAAGGAAAGTGGCGCGCCAGACAGCGCACTGCGCAGCCGCAGCAGTACAGGCACAGACACAGCAGCAAACATGGCAGACGAAAAACCCAAGGTGAGGAGTGGACTTTTTGTACGGTGTTCCTAACAACGTGTACCCATTCCTTGTGCATTAATCGTGTAGCCGGCACCTTGAAAAGCTACCTGGATTCGCAATTTATTTATGACCGCGTAATGACACAAAAACCAGCGGCTCTGTCTAATGCTATCGTGATAGCATGCTAGCGGGTAAAGTTAGCAAGATAAGCTAGCGTGGCTAATGTGCCGGAGACCCGATGGAGGAAAGAAATATCGTTTCTCCCTTACACAGACTAACACAGCATCCGTTTCATATTACTTTTAAATACTGATTCATGTGTTACGGCAACTTAGGCTAAGCCCGGAAAGAACCGAACATGCTGTTATATCCTAAGGAGATGTCGGCGTACAGTAGTAGTGGGCCAGAATGAATTGTCGGACCGTTAACTTAGATTTTACCAGAGTTAACGGATCTTAAATCAAACACTGACCTTATGTTTTTGAGATATTTGCCGTCATTTATAGAGGAGAAGAGGGTGATGCCAGATAACTGTGTCTCCATCTGCGATTTGGGAGTTGGCCATTACTGACAGTAATAGGCCATTGTCTGTGTATCTGATAGCTAAATGCTAACGCTAACTTTAGTTTGCGTCAATCTGACCGTTCTTCTGTGTTCACTCACTACATCAGTTCACTGGTATGTGCTAATCGGTTTCATAGTGTAGTTTACCGTCGTAATATAAAAACGTATATACAGTTAAGGGCATCTGCCTTTATATGGGCAATGTATTTACTGTACGTAACTCCGACCGTATAGTTAAACCATTTACATGGTTTGCGTCGTTTGCATTTGAGTAAACCCTCCGTAGTTCCTTATGTCTGAAAGGTGTCTGATTTTCATTCATTTATTTATTTGTGTCAACTGTTATCTTTCCCGCTTTCAGGAGGGAGTGAAGACAGAAAACAATGAGCACATCAACCTGAAGGTGGCAGGACAGGATGGATCAGTGGTGCAGTTCAAGATCAAAAGGCACACTCCTCTCAGCAAACTCATGAAAGCTTATTGTGAACGGCAGGTGAGATTACTGTTGCAATTAATGTAAATCTGATCACTAGAGATGGACCATTTATGATATTGATGTGTAAAGTAACAGTTTGGCCAGTACCTAAGGCCTGTTGTACTGTTATTTATACACTGTCCATTTTTGTGTTGAGAAAAAACTCAAGTTGTCGTGTTAATACAATAACTCAAATTTCAGTAACTCATAGCCTTTAAGTGTACTGAAATTCACTCATACAAATTAATGGAATATAATATTACAGAGTAATAATCAGCTTCTCACATCAGTGTGACATGTTATTTGTCGATAACCTTTGTCAGTCCAAAGTCCATTCTGTTGTCAAGTTCACTGCAATACCTGTAACTAGGGGTGTGCCATCTAAGGCACCTCACGATTTGATTTGTTTACGATTCGGAGTGCTATGATTCGATTAATCAGCAATTAACACAATAATAATTATAATGACTTTCGATGCATCTTTTTTCCCCATTCAGGATTTTTTTTCTCACTCTATGGCTACTTCATACTTTTAAACGAGGTATCCATAAATTCAAGTAACCAACCAATTTACCTCCATTGTCTCTTATTTGTGTCAAACCACTGAATAGTCTAACATATGTTCCACCAGGGATCCAACAGGAAAAAGGTAGCAGTGGCATATACAACAAAAGCTGCTCTTATTCACAAGTAAAGATTTCCAGTTACCTGCAAAACTTTTGCTGTATGAAAAACAATACTTTTCAAAAAATATTTGTTTCTCTATTAACAGTACACAAGAACTTTGGTGGTATGAAGTCCACTTTTTTTTTTTTTTTTTTTTTTTAGGAAAACAAATAAAGTGTCTTTAGAAATAAATAAGATTTATTTCAATCAAAAGTGGTTTTCACAGATTTTTGTACTAGTCTAATAAAAAAACAAAAACAATTGCTTACTTAGTTTTTCTGGCCCTGCAAAAGCTCCCCAGGAACCCACTCAAACTCTCAGACTCTCCCCACTTACATGCTTCTGTAGAAAACTGTATAGAGCAGCTAATTCAATCTGAACCAACACAAGTGCTAGCATATTCAGTCATAATAAATTATATCCAAACAAAATCCTTACTGAGCAGCATAAATCCCCTAACAAACTGAAGATTTCACAATCCACAAACAAAGCATGCATCACATGTTGGAGTCATCCTGCATGTTTACTTCAGTGATTCCACTATTTTGGTTTTGGTCTCACTGTACAGTTCAGGAGCTGCTTTCCAGGCAAAATACTTTCGGTTTGGAAGTTTGTATGCGCTCCAGTGTCTGCATCAGAGCACGACAGCTCTGCTTCCAAGCGCTAGCTTTTAAACCCGATGAGTGAATCCGACGCTCTGCAACTGTAGCCAAACAGAGTTGGTTTTACTGTGTTCCCCCTGGTCCGGTCCTTAAGGTATCTGCCATGCACCACTTTAATTTTCCTGCCGCGCACTGTGGTTGTGTATCTGTCATTTAGTCATTATGAAAAATTATTGTTTTTGATCATTTCTAAATTGTTATTGAATTGTCACGTGTTGCATCATGGTGAATCTAATAATCGATGTATTGGCACACCCCTACTGGTAACCTCATTAAATTCCTTTGTAACTGGAATCTGTTTTTTTGGCCAGGGTTGTGCACACAAATGTGGAATCTGACTGGTTTATCCTTAGCTCCTACTTGCTATAGAATGAAAGTTTTATAAAGCATATAATGAAAAAATGTTGAAAATAGTATAAAAACCAAAAAGGTCTGTAGACAAATTAGTACAAAGACAATAGTGCAAATGCAGGATGAACATTCAGGTGCAAACTTATGTATGTAATCATAGATTGTGTATGAAGATGGACACCATTACCGCCTCCTACTATGTAAAAACAAGGCAAAAATCTACCAGTCACGATTACTACTGTCTTGTCAGGGTGTATTTGGAGCAATTTGAAGTCAGAGTCTGCACAGTAGAGATTCTGGGACATCATGTTCTCTGGCCTGTCACGTCACTGACATTCAGCCCCACACCTGATGGATGCGGGGCTGCTATTGGTCATTACAGTTGTCGTTCAGCAGTTTTTATGATGTTAAATGACTGAAACATTAACATGAATCAACTTGATGAAATGTGCCTTGAAAATCTGAAATCCCCATTGTGAAAAAATATGGTATGACTGAAGTCCCATAAAGTGAGTTGGAATTAATTACTTAGAGTGGAATCGGGCATTAAGGGGATCTTTACAAATTTGAAGTGCTCTGGTACAAAAGTGACATAGAACAAATTTGCATCTGAGGCAAGCTAAGCAAATGGATAAGTCCTTAGCATTGAAATAAAAAGATGCAAATATGTTATGCAATCTTACTTTAAATGTGCCAGACCAAAATGATGCTCAAACTATTTAACTGTTAAATAAATCTGTGCTGGTCTTGCTCATCTTTCCACATACACTTGATATTTGTTCTAAGATCAAAAAATGTGGCTCTGTCACCTGAGTACTTACTTACAATTATGTGACAAAAACACAGGGTAGAGGTTTCCAGACAACACAAATCGGGGGTAATCGAGTTCTACTTTATACAGCTAAACCATAATACTCAAAAATATTTCTCTGTTTGTTCACACAGGGCCTGTCGATGAGGCAAATAAGATTTCGATTTGATGGTCAGCCCATCAATGAAACAGATACCCCATCGCAGGTGAGGCTTCTTCTTCAGACTTTAAACATTGTCTACAGTAGCAGTCCTGAACTACTCCAGACTACTTTTTTTTTTGTTTTTGTTTTTATTAACTCCTAAGCCAAGTTGTAATTGTTTTAATATGACGGTATACACATTAAAAATTCCACTTTTTTAATTCCTGAAAGCTTATTGAGTTTGAAGCACATGCTCTATTCTGCTGACATCTCAAAAGTATATGTAAGGAAAAACACTTCCACAACTTATGAAAAACGGCTGTAACAGTGGTGCTTTTATCTTTTTCCTACACTACTAAGACTCGCATATCATTTCATCTTCACTTGCAGCTAGAAATGGAGGACGAGGACACGATTGACGTATTCCAACAGCAAACTGGAGGCTCTTCTCTTTAAAGACTGTTTCCTACAAACATCCCTACCTCCCCTCTTCACCCCTGAACATCTTTATGCTCATGACCAGTGTTGATACCATCCAGTGGAATACTTTACAGAATGGTTAAAAGCAGCAGCACAGTTGGTATAGATTTTATTACTATCATTTGTACATCATCATGTCAGAACTGTGCAGTGTAGACAACTTGTAAGCTGCAGTGAATCTGATGTGCCCAAGAACCTAAACTTGTTCTTTTTTCTTTTCTTTTCTTTTTTTTTTTCGGAAAGTTGCGGGGGGAACATTTTTTCATCCTTTTTTTTTTTTTTTTTTAACTTGTTTCAACAAGGTTTTGTTTTATTTTGGAATTTTGTTATTGTCAAGGAAGCCTGTGTTTTAAATTCACTGACATTTGTTGTTCTGAAAATGTATTATTGGAATAAAATGAGGGTTTTTTTTTTTTTAAATGTGTGTCTCTTGTATGGTTTATGAAAACTAAGCAGATATATTTTTTTCTCCTAGCTCAGAATGTCTGAAGGAAAAGACATTTGATTTCTTTGCCAGCGTTCGATTACCAGTTTTCGTTCCAGGGTGGGTAATGCCTCGTGGTGAAGTGAATGTGTCTAATTTGACCAACTCCATGATAAAAAGAAAGATGTACTTGGATCCATGTTTGCAATTTTTATGCCTGTTACTCGACTTGGTGTCTTATGATAACTTAATTTCTTATTTCATTTGTAAACCAAACTGATTGTGTGAAAAAACAAATTGAGTTGGAAACTTACTCTAGTAGTTTGACATTTTTACTGTGTCTTAAGCATTAACAATTTTTAACAGTCCCCTAAAACAAAGTGAGGATCTCTGGACAAATCCATACTGTTAAACTGTTAGGTCAATGACTGATTTACCAAAAAAACATCCTTATGTAAGTTAATCCCACATAAAGAAGCCTCATAGCATAATTGCCTGAGTCATATTTTTCAGGTTGTAGCCAATGATTGGAAATGAAGTGGCAGTGTTAGGAGAGTACAATTATGAACATCACAATTTGGCCAAAAATATGATCTAAGCAATTACACTATGAGGCTGTAATAATGTATCTGTGATAGAAAATGGAATTCCACTCATGAAATAGGCCTTTGAAACATTAACTCCTCTTTTATTGAGTGCTGACTTCCTTTTTTACCCTCACTAGAACTTTGCCGTCTACCTGTTTTTTCTGATCATTTCTGCAGAAAGCTTTAAATACATTAAGTTTGATTCACTGCTTCCTGTCTCAGAACTGTCAGTTGGATGCACAGTAGAGTAGATAATAGGCCTAACACTCTCCATACCCATAAACGGTAAACTATTAATATTAAATCAGCCTCCTCTGTTTCTTCTGTAACTGTGCACAAAGCATTTAGATTTTCAATTCCCTTTTTACCTTAACATTACATAGAAGCGCATGTCAGCGGGAGTGCCACGTGTGGACCTCTATGAGATTGTACCTATAACCTTTAATTTTGTGCCTTTGTGGGAATGTGAGAAGGCGTTATTTAGACATGCTGTTGACATTTGTACCAGACAGGACGAGGACTTTGACATGGAAATGTATGCCACACATACTGCATGTTTATTCAGACAGACTTCTATGTCCCACGTACACAACTTTCAACCTCCTAATCTGTCTAAACTACTCTAGTCTGAACTACGTATTTATGGTAACTTTGTCATTAATCTGTTTTTTGGTTGTTTTTTTCAAAGCAATAAACTAGTTTTAACATACTACATGAATTTTAAGTAGGACATGAACATTTTTTGTTGGATTTGGTCTTCAGCAGAAATTCACTAAAGCAGAAATGTAACTGAATAAAGTAGAAACATGTTTGGTGTATGATCAGTCTATAGTTTTAATGCATGACTGATTACCAGTAAAATCCATTCAATTCAGTACCTTTGTCAATGCACACATACAATGAAAATGTACACAGCTGCATCAGTGCAGAAAAGCATAAAATACCATTCTTATAAAAACTCTTCTGAAACTGTTTAGTGCCTCTGAAATTATTACAAATAAATGTATAAAAATACTTATACCATCACATGCACTCAACCTTTCAATCCACTGGTTGTACATGATTGACACAGTCTATCATGCTTCTCTGAGGTTTATTACTAATTCTAAAACCATGACACATCATTGTGAGTTGTATTCCAGAGTGGACTGGCCTGCCCTGTCCACTAGGAGGCTGGGACACTGGTACACCTTCATTTACAAAGCCATAGTTGGGCTACTGCCTTCCTATATCTGTAGTTTAATAACAAGAATCTTATTGTCTGTGATCGAATGAGCATTTGTTCCTCTTTGTGCCATTCGCCCGTACAGATCTGGGTAAAAGGGCATTTGTGTGCTCTGCTCTGTCCACATAGAATATGTTGCTAAAAGACTGGAAACTCTCTGAATTGATTTCCCTGAATGATTTTAAATCCAAACTCAAAGTGCTGGAGAACAACACAATGATTTGCACATGTTTTTCATAGGCTGAATTGTCCTGTAAATTATTGTTTGTTGTAACTGTTTGAGGTAACTGGATGTTGTAACTATGTATTGTGTTTCATGCTGTCTCTTGGCCAGGACTCCCTTGGAAAAGAGGTTCCTAATCTCAATGGGATCTTTTTCCTGGTTAAATTAAAAAAAAAAAAAAAAAAAAAACAAGTATTGCACAGTACCAAGAATATTGCATATGGTTCAGCTTTTGACAATTTTTTTTTTTCTGCTAAGGGATAAAAACCGTCCCTGACAAACAGGCAAATGAATCCAATATATTTATCTACATTTATGGAATGCAATTAATATAGATCATAATGTTAGATAAATATTCCAGTATCGAATCAATAAAGACTTGTCCACTTGGATTTCCACAATTCTACAACTGTCTGTAGACAGATAAAAAATAATTTTTCCTTCAAATTACATATTACAGGTGTTATTTTTGTTGAAGTGAGGGCTCTTGTCCATCAGTTAATGTTGATTACATTTTTGTTATCTGTTAATCATCTAAAGCAGGGGTTTCGAACTAATTTAGTTCAGGGGCCACATCCAGCCTAATATGATCTCAAATGGGCCAGTAAAGTAATAATGGTGAAAAAAGCAAGATTACATTATGAAAATGTTTACATTTACAAAGTATCCTTCAAAAAACAAAATGTGGATAACATGAACATCATCCAACCTAAACCTCAAGAAAAATAAGTGCAATTTTAACAACATTATATGTCAGCTTATCATTTACACATGCGCATTACAAGTTACAGATCACAGGGGATCTACAAAGGCACAAAACATTTAGTAACAGGAATAGTATTGTTCAAATTACACATACTTCTCTTTTGACATTTCATGCTGTTCATATTTGTTCGAGATATTCACATTTTTTGTGAAAAGACAGAATGTAAATGTAAACATCTTCATATAGTCTAATTTTCCTTTTTTACACTAAAACAGAGAGCAAGATGTGGACTTGTCATTATTTACAGATTATGATATTCTACTGGTGTGACCCACTTGAGATCTTGGGATGTAAGTCACCCCTGAACTAAAATAATTTTGACACACCCTTAATGGTTAATGTTTTAAGTGGAATTTTTGCATTTCTAAAAAAAATTTAATCCACGGGCCTAATTGGACCCTTTCACAGGCCAGTTTTGGCCCACGGGCCTTATGTTTAACACTCCCGATCTACACTGAACAAAAATATAAATGCCCCACTTTTGTTTTTGCTCCCATTTTTCATGAGCTGAACTCAAAGATCTAAAACTTTTTCTGTGTACACACAAGGTTTATTTCTCTCAAATATTGTTCACAAATCTGTCTAAATTTGTGTTAGTGAACACTTCCTCTTTGCTGAGATAATCCATCCACCTCACAGGTGTGGCATATCAAGATGCTGATTAGACAGCATAATTTTTGCACAGGTGTGACTTAGGCTGGCCACAATAAAAGGCCACTCCAAAATGTGCAGTTTTATCACACAGCAAAATACCACAGATGTCACAAGTTTTGAGGGAATATGCAGTTGGCATGCTGACTTCAGGAATGTCCAGCAGAGCTTTTGCCTGTGAATTGAATGTTCATTTCTCTACCAAAGCTGTTTCTGAGAATTCATGAAGACGACTGTGCGAGGAAAATGGTGGTCACACCAAATACTGACTGGTTTTCTGACCCCCCTGGACCACCCAATACAGTAAAAGTGCACATTTTAGAGTGGCCTTTTATTGTGGCCAGCCTAAATCACACCTGTGCAATAATCCTGCTGTCTAATCAGCATCTTGATCTGCCACACCTGTGAGGTGGATGGGTTATCTCAGCAAAGGACAAAGGAGAAGTGCTCACTAACACAGATTTAGACAAATTTATGAACAATATTTGAGAGAAATAGGCCTTTTGTGTACATAGAAAAAGTTTTAGATCTTTGCGTTCAGCTCATGAAAAATGGGAGCAAAAACAAAAGTGGGGCATTTATATTTTTGTTCAGTGTAAATCAAGCGCGCAAATTGTTTATTATGGTTTTATTTTGGAATTGACTGGTGTAGTGTCGAAATCTTACCCCAATATAGCCCCCCCCCCCCCCCCCCCCCCCCCCGAGAGTGGGGAAAGAAACACAACCCATGCGTCTCGTGCGTCTTAATATTTCAATTAATACATAATAATTACATTAGCAACATTATTTTTTGTATTTGTCCTCTATGGCGGCAACCGGAAACAGATTTAGTCAAGGAAACATATTTCACCGCTACACCGGAAATGCACTATCGCCTCAGTGCTAGTTTGACGACTGGTCCACGCGCAGACTGGATGCAGGTTGATCAACTGGGAACCACCGGCTAGACTGAGACAATGATGAGGCGGTGAAGTACTGCTGATGAGCGTGTGAAATTCGCCAGTATTGTGTCCGATTGAGAAATACTTTACGAACCCTCTGTGCTACAAAAAAAAAACAAACAAACAAAAACAAAACAAAAATGACGACGACCACGACATTTCAAGGGATGGAGCCCGGAGCTAAAAGCAGTTCCAGGTAAAAAGGCGTCGTTCAGTAACCCCATCATTAACACCAAGCAGCCTAGCATCCTCGAATCACCTTAACGCTAGCTGACATAAAATACAGAACATGTTTTTCTAGAGGTTTGGTTGTTATTGTTCCGTCGCTGTTTCGAAATGGTAAAATAGCAGACATGAAATGAGGATGCTAGGTTGATGCTCGGTACCACACCTTCCCGTTTTGTCCGTTAACGTCTCATTTTTTAGCTAGCTAGCACACACGTAGCTTTCCCTTTGTAGCGATGTTAGCAAGCGCAGCACATCAGTAGTAACTCTGAAGGCCTTTACAATGGCTGCATGCGTCTGTCTATCCTCCATACTAGCTGTTCTTTTTTTTCCCTTTGAAACGGCAGATATCTAAAACATGGAGGCTGGTGTATACATCCAGCAGGGTGGGGCCGAGTCACATCAGTTGCAGACACACACAGATGACCACCACTACAGACATGCTTGAACAGTATTAATCTGCACTGTATGGGTTATTGAGACGAGGGCCATGCTACAAATGGCCACACCTGACATCAATCAGCTGTATTTTACACTATAGAGCTGCAGTGGAATTAGCTATAGCTCTGATAACACAGTGTTAATTCATTGTGTCCATAACAGTTAATAATTGGTCGAGTCTCAAGTGTGTTAGTGAATTTTAACAGGAAAATATGAGCATTGCCAGTTGTTGTAACGTGTTGCATCAATATCCATCTCAGGGTTTTCTCTGATGCAGTTCCCTACATATTTCTGTGCAGCATCTAAAGTGACAGAATAACTCTGGAGAGACGAAACGATACATGTCTTTAGAGCAGGGATGTTAAACTCATTTTAGTTCAGGGGCCACATTCAGCTAAATTTGATCTGAAGTTGGCTGGACCAGTAAAATAATAACATAATAATATATAAATAATGTCAACTCCAAAATTTTCTCTATGTTTTAGAGTGAAAAAAGTAAAATTAAACAATGAAAATGTTTACATCTACAAACTATCCTTTCAAACAATGTGAATAACATGATCAAACTGAAAAAATACAGGGTGGGGAGGCAAAATTTACAATATTTTGAGGCAGTGATTGAAAGACAGTTTATGACCAATTAGTTTATTGAAAGTCATGAGAATTTAAATCTTCAAATCATATTTTACTGCATTTCTAACGGTCTTGTTGTCTACCTCAAGCTCAGTTGCCATTTTTCTCATGAATTTGGTTGGATCCTTTAGAATTTTGGATTTGAGAGCTTTAATAAAAGCTTTGGTACGTTTTTTGTTGCTTCCTCTACTTCCAGACTTTCTCGTAATAGTTTTGCTCATAGTCATTCTCTTCTTTCCATTATAAACAGTCTTTATGGACACTCCAACTATTTTTGAAATCTCCTTTGGTGTGACGAGTGCATTCAGCAAATCACACACTCTTTGACGTTTGCTTTCCTGATTACTCATATGGGCAAAAGTTTCTGAAAAGGTATGGATAATAGTGTTAGGTATGATTATGACATCAATATGTGTTTGGTTTCAAAACAATTGACGTAGTGCCTGCTGAGAAAAAACAACTAAATGTTCATTGTAAATTTTGCTTCCCCACCCTGTAAGTGTAATTTTTACAATATTCGGCCTCAGTTTATCATTTATACATGTATATTATAACTTACAGATCACAATAGATCTACAAGTACACAAAACATTTAATATCAGGCAGAATATTGTTAAAATTGTACTTACTTCTCTTAAAACATTTCAGGTTGTTCATATTTGTTCAGGTTATTCACACTGTTTATGAAATTATACTTTGTTTTAGTGTAAATAGTAAATACATGAAAATGTTTACATTTACAAAGAGAAAAATTTTGAGTTGTGAGTATTATAGATTATTATGATAGTATTTTACTGATCTGACCCACTTAAAATTGAATTGGTCTGAATGTGGAACCTGAACTAAACGGATTGTTAATATCTTTGTATAATTTTTGCATTTCACAAATTCATCCCAAGGGCCAGATTGGACCCTTTGGCGGGGTGGATTTGGCCCCCGGGCCGCAAGTTTGACACCTGCCTTCTTTTGTGGAAATAATGTGGCAATTGTCACTTATTTACAAAACTAGATTTGTGTGTTGAGAACATTTGAATCATACTCAGAATAATCTTTATTCACTAAGTGTGTAAATGTTGATGTTGTCTCTTCAGTAATATTAGAAAAAAAAGAAACTCAGTTTACTCAGTTCTTGTTATTATCATTATAATTACCATCATGTTTGTTATTGTTAGTATTGTTGATATTTTCTTGTGAGGGTCTTTGCCACCTTCTTTTTTTTTCTCTCCTCTTTGCTCTCTCTCCTTCTTTCTTCCCCCTTTTTCTCCTTCTCCCTGTTCCTTCCTGTCAGGTCCGGCATAAAAATGTGGTTCAACAAAACCTAAAATAAAGACAGTGGAATATCAAGGAGAGCCTCATACACTTTATGAAGTTCCCCCTTGGCAAAGTAAATTTTTTCAGCACAAGGCAGCCAGACCACCATTCTGCTGTTATGATGCTGGACAAGACAAGTTAGCAAAACAAAAAAAAAAGAAAAGAAACTCTATTTAAACTCTGTATACATAAAAGACACAATATCAACTTATAGTGAAATTTTTTGTACAATTTTGGAAATCAAGGGAGAATGTTAACTGTTCATTAAAGTGACTGCTGCGGGGAAGAAATTGAGATGAATTTGAGGCATCTTCAAAAATATTGTAGTAATATAGGTCCAGCATTATGCAGAAAACGCAGTATTTTTTGTAAATTAACAATAAAAGCCATCAGAGCACCCAAGCCTAGCACATGTACCAGTATTACATAGTGTTGTTGAACTCCACTGCAGTGGAAAGACAGAGCCTCATCACTCTTTTTTTCCCCCATTCTTTTTCTGTTTTTTATTACTATTACTTTCACCCAAGAGGTTATGTTTGTGCCTGTTCACTTGTCAGCTGGATATGCTGGATATAAACCTACTGCACCAATTTTCAACATTGTTTAGCAGGCCCTTGGCCATGTATCATTTTAGTCATATTACTTATTTTATTAAATGTTTTCATTGTAAAAAGTAGCAGCTGGTGTTTGTCAGCTCATAAGTATTTTTTTTGTGCAGTGAACTGTTATATAATCCCGTCTTTGTCAATAAAAAGCTTGAACCTTGAACAAGTTAAAAGTACAACTAGTTAAAGGGTCAGCCATGATCTCTGTTGCATCTTAAAGAACTGTGAGGCTGGTTTTCCAGACATGTACTGTACATAATTGCCATATGAAAAGTTATTTTACATGGTCTTGATTATTTTACAAAATCATGACAGTTTTTCTCCTTCATCTGCATAACAAATGTTGAGTAAAACTAGCAGTAGTGACATATTATTTCCACATTGTTTTTCTTCATTTGACTTTTGATGACATTATCGTGCTATGATCCATGCTTTTTGTTCGATGGAGAATGAGTCCTCCAGCAGTTTGTTTTTTAATTTTGTACTTTTGCATATTTTTGTCATGTCACATTTGTCATGTTCAGTTTTTAACAAAAAGCAAACAGAACAATAAGCATTTTATTGTGTTTCTCTGTACAAATAAATGGATGTAATTCTCCTTAAGGTGTACATGCATAATTAAGCAATTATTAGACTTATACTACAGTGGTGGTTTGAAGTCAACAGACAGCATCATAAGTCATAAATATTTATCAATTATTCATCAACTCATCATATTTAATACTGTGACATCTGTAGATGTAAGTAGAGCTGGGCAGTAAAGGCAAACATTGACTCAAATGTATTTATTTTTTTATGTCAAGGACAATTTTCACTTTTAATCCATTATTTTGTAGCTATAAAGACAAAGCTTTATTCAAAAACACCCTTAACTCAAAATACATGCAATGTATGACTCAAGAAGCACATTCCCAATCAGTGTGTTACAAGATGCAAACCGGTTGCATAATAAGGTTTGGGTGAAGAATTGTTTTCAGTGGAACAATCTCCATCTTGAGATTTTGGCATTTTTTAAGTTTTTCAAAAAATAAAAATCTTAATTCAATTAATATATTGCCCAACCCCAGATGTAAGAGATGTCTTCCAATTTACAGATACACATTATATATTTAGAGAATTTGCATGTTATTAGATTTTTTTTATTCAAAAGAAGGATATATCAGCTGTAACATGTTTATTGTATATTCTTGGGGAGCATCTTTTTCTTTGTCTTAAAACATTTCTGGAGGGGACCTTGGAGAGTAAATTATGTTTACCTGTATTATTTGGTGTCAGCCTTATTATGCCTCCTACAATGGGTCAGATACACCTAAATAATTTCTTAAAACAAAATTCAAAAGCAATTTTTTCCCCTGTATGATCCAAGTTTCAGTAACTGGAATGACTTTTTTTTTTTTTTGTTCCTTCAGGGTTTTGCGCCCTCCCGGTGGTGGCTCCAACATTTCACTTGGTGCAGATGAAGAGAAACCCCCTGTCCGGAAAAACAAGATGGCCTCCAGTGTTTTTGCTGAACCCGAAGACCCCTATGCCAATCGAAGGAACAACCCTCCAGGTACAGTCTACTGGATCTCATAGTTTACCGTAACTTTCATAATTCAACTGAAACGTAAAACCAGAGCAAGTAACAACCACTGAACACCAAAATTGTCACTAATACTAGATGGTACTTGTGAAGTTTTCTGATATGTTTTGAAATATGAAATGTCACTGAAGCTTTATTTACTTTCCTACTGTTTGGGCAGATTTTCTTCATCAATCGGTAACCCAAAACCAGACAGTTAATTAAATATTTAGTGCCTCTACCTCTGCTACTTTACAAAAGTAATAGTATCAATTGATTTATCTTTGAGGCTGACCAGGCCTTTAGATTACACCTTGGCTGGGCCGACTAACGGTGTGCCCAAATTAAATGTCCCCAAATTAGTGTCCCCAAATTAAAAATAAAAAAAGGCAAGAGCAGAGTGTAAACGAAAGTATTGACTCACTCGCCCCTGCTTTTTTTCCTCCCGTAAAACACATCGGTTATAATATACAAGGCTTGTTCATAACGACAGAGAAAACATTGACAACAACACATATGTACCGAACAGGAAAGCACAAGTATTCATGCTTCCCGCAGAAGTCATATTTTGTGATACCGTTAGCACAAACACAGAATCCAAATGCAGAACTCCGACAACAAAAGTTAGTTCCAAAAGGTTTATTGTTCACACACACAGGTGAAAAAATATAATGAGTGACAGAATCTTGAGGATAATGGTTGGGGATTTTCTCCTCAGATTCGTCCTCCGGATCGAGGGCAGCAGCCCGTCTCCCCGAGCGGTGTTAGGAGTCTTTTCCCCGACTGGGGAAAAGCAAAGGGAGGTCAGGGACGGAAACAGGTCATACACAGGCAGGCTAACAATCGAGCAACAGGACATAAGGACTAGGCAAACTCACGTACCGGTAGTCAGGGCGAGAAGGTCAAAACCAGATCAGATGAGGCAGACAAAAACCGACAGGGATCAGGCAGAAGACGAAAAACCGAGGAATCCAAAACAGGTCAAAAAACAGGCAAGCAAACGAGGTCAAGTACGCTGGTCTGAACTACTGGAGTTACAAACTGGCGACTGACAAGGGGAAAAGACAGGGTTTAAATACACAAAAGGGAGGGAAGACAACTAGACACAGGTGAAGCAAATTAGGGCGGAGACAGGTAATCAGGACAGAGGTCAGGATGAGCGGGGAACAGGAAGTAAAGACGACAGACAAGACACATGAGGGAAAACTTAACAAAATAAAACAGGAAGTGACACACAAAACATAAAAGACAGACAAGACCAGACTATTGTCTGGCAGCAGGTATGACATATTTGCGCCGTTTGATTGGTCTAAATCACCCGTTTCGGCCAATGAGAGGTGATGAGAGCTTGGAGATTGACTCGTACGTTGTACGCCAAAGGTTTTCTCTCAACAACCATGCCTCGTGGGCGACCTATAAGTTCAGGCCGCTCACATAACAAACGCAGTGAAACATATGACATATGAATTATCTGCCTGCATGCAGTCCTGTGATTTTGGAATTAAAATCAGCTGGCCATATGCTGATCAATACTTCTGGAAATTAGACTTGTGGAATCCATGCCTTCATACTCTTGAATATATCTGAAATAGTCTGAGAAAACAGGAATTACTGTTGAAAAATCTAATCCCGCACCCACCCCCTCCGCCGATTCCAGCATCTGATGTGCCCAAATTAAGGTAATCTAAAGCCCTGCTGACATTAGACATTAGTAGTCATGATCTTCTCCTACCCTTGGTCTGAATCTCCAGTGAAAAGCGGCACTCTAAATGTAGAGTAATACCAGAGAAAAATGCAGATTCTTTGAAAAGAGGAATTGTAACATACTAGGAAATATAAGTAGTACTATTTATATGGTTTTGATGTAGACTGCTTTCTAAATTTCTGACTCTTTCCACTGTATTCCATCCCATCCTATCACCACACACACTTAAACTCCCTTAAGGTTAAACACCTCAGTAAATCTCTGCTATGTGATGTCTCTTCATCTTGATTGAAACCAGGAAGACAAACATGTTCTTGTTCTTAAAATATCAAATGTGGAAAATACCTGTAACTGAATAAAGCAATACACTGTGAGAAAATGCAATGTGATCTCAATCTTTTTTTAACCGTGACACTGTCAGTCTTATCACATTTTTAGGATCTTGGTGTCGCTTCAACATGCTATCTGATAACTGTGAATCAAGTTTATAAAGTATAGAGGAGGAGGCTTAGATCACAGGTGTCAAACATACGACCCATGGGCCAAAACCGGCCTGCCAAAGGGTCCAATTCAGCCCATGGGATGAATATGAGAAATGCAAAAATTACACTGAAAATATTAACAATCATTTTAGTTCAGGGGCCACGTTCAGCCAAATATGATCTCAAGTGGGTCAGACCAGTAAAATACTAAAATTACATTATGACAGTATTTGCATTTATAAACTGTCCTTTTTACAAAACAGTGAATAAGCTGAACAAATATGAACAACCTGAAATATCCTAAGAGAAGTGTAATTTTGTCAGTATTCTGCCTGTCACTAAATGTTTTGTGCATTTGTAGATCCACTGTGATCTGTAAGTTCTAATGCAGATGTGTAAAAGAGAAGCTGAGGCATAATAATGTGAAAATTGCACTTATTTTTCTTAACAAATTTCAGTTTTTTACCCCTTAGCCAACATTTGGCCGAAGGGTTACTGTAATCATTTTGTCATCTGTCTGACTGTCCATTCAGTGACATTATCTGAAGAATGCATTGAGATATATGCACCAAATTTATTCTGTGGATGCATCTTGGCATGGAGCAGAAGCCTATTGAGAATAGGTGACCTTGACCTACTTTTTCAAGGTCCAATGGCCTTGTGGCTTATGCACTTATAATATCTTAGCACTTTAAAATATGAATATGTATGTAATAAGTTTTACACAAAGACAATCTAATCTAAATTATAGGGCAGTAACTTTCAACAGAATCTTACACTATATTTGGCCAAGGGGGATTAAGTGTGCACCACGTTATGTTTTCATGGTTGTTCATGTTACTCATTTTTTTTGAAGGATAGTTTGTAAATGTAAACATTTTCATAATGTAACTGAACTTTTATCACTCTAAAACATAGAGTTTGGAGTTTACATTATGTTATTATGTTATTATTTTACTGGTCCGGCCCACTTCAGATCATATTGGTCAGTATGTGGCCCCTTAACTAAAATGAGTTTGACACCCCTGGCTTAGATTATGACAGCGGGCTGTGAACTGTCAACTATATAAGACAGTTAAACACCAGCTTCATGACCCTTGAGCGTGTTGAGAAGTTCAGACCAAAACCTGTGGCGTGTTTGACATCTCATTACTGAGGTCACTAACATGGACTCGGTGTGGGGGAGGGGGGTAGCACTCTGTGGTTGTTGGTCGGAGCAGGCGGGGTTGTAGTGGTCTGTCATTGTTGCTTTATATTCCTCTAATGCCACACTCAGCCGTAGGAGTATGGATCCAAGTTAATATTCCTGGAACGTCCAGCTTCCACGACTCGCCTCGGAGATACTCTGGGCGGTCAGTTCCTCCGCACTTCGGGTTTGAGTTTGAGGACAGGAGGACCTCCCGTGGAGGGGTTTTCCCCACCCTTCCTCTGCATCCCTCCTGTACCAGAATGAATGAATGAATGTTTTTATCATTGAGTCTTGCATAAAAAAAAAAAAAAACATGCCCAGCCCTTACATGGGCTTATAAGACACCAAAAATACACACCAAAAATCAAACACCAGACAATAGGCACAATAGATATGAACAAAACAAAATAGTGACCTATTTAAACAAACACATCTGCCGCTTTTTCCAGGCTTTACAAACAAATAATGCTAATTTATATACATTAGAACTAAACAACCATTTCATCTTGTCATCATCAGTGCTCCAGAACATATCAGGATTTCGGATACACATATCAAACAAAGGGGCTCTCAGTTCATCATATAGAGGACAATACAAAAGGAAATGTGATTAATTTTCCACTTCCCCCAAATCACACAGAACTGTCGCGAGCGAGATTGAGACACCCCGTCTTCCCCAGGGGCTCACAAGACAAAGTCGGCCGCGCTTCCGCATCTGCGGTATCCGGGTCAGGTACTCGTGATCCTGCTCTGAAAAATCAATCTCATCCACTGTTAATCAATTACACAAAATTAAAAAGAAATTGATCTAAAATCGATCAAATCGATTTTTTTACCCAGCCCTAGTTAACTTTAACCACATCAAATTTTTATTATCCCTCTCCAAATCAATCCAGTCATGCTCATTTTAACATTTATTTGATGTGTTTCTTGATCAGAGTACAGTATATGAATTAGGGCTGCACAAGTAATTGATTTTAAATCAAAATTGGATTATTTAATTAGGACGATGTTCAAAAAAGGATAATCGTCAAATCAAATTTCATCTCTCTCCTGTCTCTGGACCGCGTGCCTCCAGGCTACTGTAGGCTCCTCCCCCTAACTGTGAGAGCAGTCTCCACAGTCTTTGGTCTCCACACACCAGTACAAAAATGACGTTTGTTAAGGAGAGTGAGAAGTTCGTGGCTAAAAATAGCAAGAGGAAGTCGGTTGTGTAGAATTGTTACGACTTCGAAGTTTCCGATGAAGACCAAACCATTCCTCTCTGCAAACTCAGCCTGACAGCGGTATCTGTCAAAGACAGCAGCACAACCAACTTATTTCGGCACAAACATCATCATATGCCAGAGTGAGAGCAGTTTGTTGCATTGTGGGCTGCACATGAAAACTACATGCCAACTTCTGTTGTCTTTTGTAGTTTTACCCAAAAATTGAAATTGAAAATTGAGTTTTTAGAGGAAAAAAATCCTGATTGTTGGCCAAAATCGTGCAGGCCTAATATGAAGACAATAAAATTTGAAAATACAAGCTGTTGAGAAAAATCTTGTTAGATGTTTTTTCTATTATTCACTTCCACACACAAAACCCCCTAAACAAGAAGAAGAACATTAAAGTAATTGCACTGACATTTCCTTCTTCCTTCTTTTACTTCTCAAATTTGGTTGAAAGAAATAAACCATGAGTGCTGAAAGTACTTTGACCTTAATCTAATGGAGTCTGGCCAAATTTCCTTCTTCTTTGTACTTCTCTGCAGGTCAGTCCTTAAATATTTTGGACTATGATTAAATGTTAGTGACATTATTCTAGTCAATGGTTTTCTCACTGTCTCCTACACAGACAGAATAACTGATTGTTACACACACACAAAAGATGGTAAAGTGAGAAAAACTAATTCTTTGAAAGTAGTAGTTCCATTTATTTTCACAATAGACACACAAGAATGTCATGTGTCAGTGGACGGTGGACTTTTGACTGATTTCCACTGAGATCTGTCATCATGGCCTCTAGTAAAAAGAAAAATATGGGCCACTGCCAGGCTCTGACATCTACTGTGGATAAAGATGGCAGTTGTGTACTGTGATGGCATGTCTAAGTGTAAATTGTGTATTCAGAAAATCTGGTTGTGTGACATGACGGGCAGAGAGATTTGGCAGTACTGTTTCCACAGCCAGATCTATCGGTGTCTGCTGTATTCAGGGCAGGCCATGAATAAAACTAGGGCTGGATTCTCTCATGATGTGCTGAATCCAGTGGCTTTACATGGTAACATGAGTTGGGATTTGGGGTACATCTGCAAGAAAATTGTTACTTGATTAAAAATGTATTAATACCAAGTTTTTGTGAGACTAAGGCATATTGGTAGGTGATATGGGAATCCTCCTAAAAGAGGACTTTTCAATAAAAAGTCTGTAATTTCACAACTTTTTTTTACATCTGTTATTAGTATCTCTATGGGTGTGGAATTGGAAAAGGTAAAAAGCTTAACACCATCAAAAAAAGTTTCAAAATTAAACCTGTTATCAAAGTTGAATGAGGACAAACTACAATCTAGCTCATTCATTCATTTTCATATTCCTCAAGAGGGTGAAGGGGACCCGACTGTAGGAGGGGTCCACCCAGGACATGTTCATCTCTGGGCTGATATACACAGATGAAGAACCATTGGTGTGAGTTGATAGTGCCAACCACTGTACCACCATGCTGCCCTGCACCCATGTGATTTTAGATCACCTTGATGTTATCAACATTGATTTGAGGTTAAGTTAGCTCAGTGGTTCTCAGTCTTTTTCTGTGGGGCCCCCCTTTGGAGGACGAAAAATCTCCAGGCCCCCCTTAACTTCAACAACATTGTAACAGTGGTGCAATTATAACTTTTATTGAAAGAAACATCAATAATGTAAGAATACTTTTGTGTTTCCTTCAGTAATTTGTTGTGCAAATTAAAAATAACTTCAATTTTTGCAATTATCTTACAACTATGACAGTAAAGTTACTTTTTTTTAGAACAACAAACAAACATTTTAACAATGTCAGTGTCTGCAATGAGCCTGTTTACATTTCACATCTCAGAATATTAAAGTACAAACTGCAAAAACAGAAACGTTGCACATTTTTCTTTTCCAGTTAAACCTTTGTCCATTCTCCAAACCTAAACTCTGTCTAGTCTAGTGACAGATCACCATGGCAGTAGATTTGTTTTTTGTACGTCCCTAAAATGAGTCCAGGGTTCTCCAACACTGAAACATTAGTTCCACCTGTTACATGTTCTAACCTGAAGAAAAGGAAAAAAAATACCCAGGAATGATCCCATGCCCCCCCGGCAAGCCTTTGTGCACCCCTGGGGGGGGCACCCCACAGTTTGAGAAACACTGAGTTAGCTCAAGATGAGACAGAACTTATGACTTGGCATCAACATTTGTTGTGGCCCAGTTTGGAATTGCACAATCCAGCATTTTGACAGAATGCTAGTTTTCCTGTTTTGAGCTGGTTTTCTCATGTGAGGCACTTGTTTTTGTTTGTATGGAAGAAATTGATCAAATGTGATGAAGTAAAGGAAGTACTACGGTTGAGTTAAAACATTTGTTAATTGTATTTACAGAACACTTGCCCTACTGTATCTTGATCAAAGACTGTGTGTAAAAATGGACATAAAATGTTTTACTCTCCATCTGGTTTCTGGCTGCACCATGGCCATTATAGCCAGTATGGGTCATTAATGTCGGCTCTGAAATGTGGGGTTTGGGCAAAACTAAAAACTGAAAGCATTTGTCCATGTCATTTCCTCCCATAGATGATTTCTGTCTTTTCAGACAGATTTTATCAGGATGTGACTTCTCTCCTTCCTGTATCATTATTATTCATTCATCCATATAGTGATAGTGTTTATCATATAGTTGCATAGATGGTAGAGGTTTCTATTATTGGTACTAACTGCTGCAGCAGTAGTATATCCACTGTTAATACTTGTATTTTGAGTAGTAGTATTAACAGTTACGGGTATTTGTTCTAGTTATTGGTAATTATAGTAGCAACAGCAGTTCTTGTTTTTAACTGTTATAGTTTAGTTTGCTGTACATCCATGTGCCCCATCCCCAATCTCTCTCTCTCTTTCTCTCTCTCTCTCTCTCTCGCTCTTTCTCCTCCGTTGTCATCTCTCTTTAACCCCAACTGGTCAAGGCAGATGACCAGCCCCCAGAGTCGGGGTCTGCTCCAGGTTTCTGCCTGTTAAAAGGACGTTTTTCCTCACCACTGTCACCAGGTGTTTGCTCCTGGAGGATTCTGTTGGTGTTTGTAAATTGGCTTAAGAGTCTGGTTTAGACCAACTCTAAATAAAAAGTGTCATGAGATAGCTTTTGTTATGATGTGGTGCTACATAAATAAATTTGATTGATTGATTGATTGATTGATTAATGTTTTTGTCTTCAAATCATCTTTTTTTTTTTCTTATAAGTGTTTTTTTGTATTACTTGATGATGTAAAAATATATTATTGAAAGCTATAGCTAATGACCAGTCACTGTTTGGGATTTTGGCTTCACTTTTACGCAGTGGGGAAAATCAGTGTTGTGTTATCCATTTTTATATCTGATCTTTTAATGCAATATATATGCTTACTGTTATTTAGATTTACAAAAGCTGCTCTGTAAGATTTTGCCTGTATTGCCCAACCCTGCCCAAAAATAACACACACATTTGGTGCCAATGCCATTATCCTGTACAGAAAGGGAGTAGTAACCAGTTACAAAGGGTTCATAGAGGGAATGCATACTTAGCAGATTATGTCTGCTGTCGTAGTTTGAACAGAGCTTATTATCATTGTAACAATTATTTACTGTTAAAAGTGACATTTTAAATGAAAGTGAAAGTTCAGATTTTTCCCAAAGCCCACTGGGAACCAAGCAGGATGTGTGACCAAATAACTTGCTTAGAAGGAAATGAGCTGTATAATGATTGTTATTTGGCCAGAACATGATAGCAGAGGAAGGGCCATTTAGATACTTCCCTTTGTTGGTCTTTATTTCCTCTTGATGCCAATTTCTTTGTCCTGACTCAGCAGTCCAATGGAGAGACACAAGTGACACTTGTGCGAAAAAATTCCCCTTGTAATACTCTGACATTTTCGGTTTTACCACGGGACAAGGACCTCGGTTCCAAAACGAAGCTAATATTAAAATATTTTAAAGTTGTAATACAGCTCACAGCAACAGGTGTGGGCCCCAAAAAGCCTAGGGTCCAGTAAACTTATATTGACATACAATTTGTCTAAAGATACTTTATCAACCATTTTATCCAGGTGTTACTCCAGTTTTATTCATTTTATTTCAACCCTTCAATAAGTGATTTGGTCTGTCTTTAAGTTTTTGTTCTATCGTTACGATCTCAGGTCAAATAGAAAGTGTTGACGTCATTGATGTTGGACTTTGATTGACATGTTGGTATGTCATCTCACTCGTCTCCCAGTTGGACTGACTCGTCTGAATCACTTTTTAATTAATAAACACTTTTTTGTTTTTTACTTTTTTTGACTGCAATTGAAGGTAGGGATATAATGAGTAGAGATTTTGGTGGTATGATTACACTGGTCTACAAGGAAAATGCTTCCAGGACAAAAGTAATGAAATTTTACCACATGAGAGTCACTGATAAAGAAAAATCAAGTAAAAAATGCTGGTTGGCTGAACTTTCCAAGATACAGCCTTGGATCAAAATGTGAAATTCAAGAATTAACGATAATTAATCTCTGAAGCAAATCATTTCTAAAAAATTGTAGACCAGTGTTATCATCACAGAAATAATTGCGGTGTCACAATTACTACGATTACTTTGTGGGGGTTTATGTGTGGGGGTGCAGTCCATGCCGCACCCCCACCAAAATGAAAGTGAAACTTAATGTGCGTTACTAATTCCTCTATGTGTCCCCCTGTTGTGAAGTGTCAGACTATTTTATGCAGTTTTCCTTGTGACCAAACCGCATCAATTGACAAGTTAACCCTCCTGAAGCTTGTATGACAGTCTAAACGGCTGGAGAAGAATGGCCTTACTGTAGGAAAGCTAGGCAGCCAGGTTGTTATGAATGGGTTGCGCAATGGTAGCATGAAGCTGCGTAGATGATGGTAGTGAACGCAAACTGTATGGAAACGAAAGTGAGCCCGGATCGAAAATATATTTACGGTCTGAATTTCTGTCAGCTTGTTCCTTCATTGTCATTTTCACTCGTGGAATGTTGAATGCAGTGCTTCTGTAATGTTGCTTTCATTCTGTGCAGGAAGCGCATATTGTCTTGACCATTAACCATGATGTTTAAAATCACAATTAATTGTGAACACCATAATATAGTTACAACCCTAGTTGAAGGGAGTGTGTTACATTAACAAGACTGAAAAATGACTTTGTTGCAGACTTTGTTACACAGTGCTGGATGAATTTTACTGTTCTACGGAGTCAGTTAGCTAGCGTTTAGCATTAGCTCCTCTCTGAGCACTTGTGTTCCTGGAGCCTCACCTGTTATTTCCAGATATTGTCACGTCTGGCTTTTAAAGGGTAGTTCAAAATCCAATGGGTGACGTCATGTTTGTTCCATCAGCTAGTTAAATGCAGGCAAAGAGTTTTACAAATTGTCACTGGTTGCTGTTTTTGCACCATCTTTAAGACATCCTCCCTCCTTAAGCCATTTTGTTTCCTTGGTCTTCCAGGTGGGAAGCCCACTGGTGTGCTATGTGGTGAGTCATCTGCCCCCCTGAGAAGAGGAATGAACCACAACACCAACCACTCTGCAGAGGCCCCCACTACCACCACAGTAAGATCATGCTTCATATCATGAGATGTGGGAAGACAGGAATTGAAACCTGAGAGCACACAAAACACATAGGGAACCAAGTGTTAGTTTACTAGTAAAAAAGAAGAGCACATTATTAAATGACATTTGACAAGTGCCTTGATACAGTACATGATATATTTAGTGACAACACAAACATGCAAATGTTTTATACTAACCCCTTTTATTCTGCCTTTTTTCTTAGGATGGAGAGAATTCTGTTTGTGATGCTGGTAAGTGTTTCTGTCTTTTGGTCACATGATCAAGTCCTGCAGTTTAAGAATAATTACAACATAAATTTGCTTTTAATTGCAACCTAAATTTCTCTATCCATATTATCTTAAATTTCTATCAACACAACACTTTTGGGGCTTGGCTTAAAAATAAAATGCTACACTCATTCTAATTTTAGAACATTTCATGTGCTTTGCAAAGGACTACTATTTAAGGCAACACTCAATGGAAAAGTAAATAGATTAGGTATGAGCATTGGTACCAAAATGGCTAAAGCAGGGGGTTCCCAGCTTTAGCCCAAAAGAGAAATGTGAGGTCTCCTCCCAACTCAGACTTACTAAAATACATTATCATTTGTCATAGGGCTGTGCAATTAATCAAAATTCAATTACGATTTCGATTATTACACGCAACGATTACAAAAATTATGTAATCGAGAAAAAAACGATTATTAATTTTGAGTTGTTTTAATTCACGCGCACGCAAGCTACCATGAGCTGCTCTGCCCCGCCCCCCTCTAAGCTACTGCTGCCAGCTAGCCGGCAGGTCCACCCCAAGAGGAAAGTTGTACCTAGCGGTCTGGAAAAATGGCAGGAGAATCCCAGCAGAAGTGCTTGGTAAACAAAAAAGACAAGTCCAATTCAATTGTATGGAATCACTTTGGGTTTGATGAAGAACACTAAGAGCAAAAACACATCACGTGCAAAAAGTGTTTCGTAGTTGTGTCCGCACCGACCGCTAACACAGCAAACCTTTTTAACCATTTAAAGTTTAACCACCGCCACCTTTATCATAATCTTATGAAAAACTAAAACGCATAAAAACAACTTCGTCCGCAATGCAATCTTCAGTTTCCGAATCTCTTTACGCTGCAACTCCTGTATTAACCTAACCCGTATAACCCTAACGTACGTATTCTAGATGGCTGATGTATACAGAGGGCCTGAACTGAAACCTCACGGCACGCCACTGAATTTACTATGCTTCACACTACATTGAACATACTTGAATTTATAATTTGCACTTTACGTGAGGGTTTTTTTTTTTTTATTGCTACAGTTCTATGGCAAGTCTATAGCAGTTTAATTACAGTGCACTATTTATTTACAAAAGGAAACATACTGGAATTTACAGTACACTTATTTGCATTCAAAGATTTTTTTGTTTCATACATAAGTGAACATACTTTGTTTTAGTGGTTAAAAGCTTTATTTATGTTTAAAGAGTATATTTTACATTGCTTTGCAAGAAAAAAATAAACAACTTTAAGGTTAACAAAAAATCGTTTTTAATAATCGTGATTTCAATTATTGCTAAAATAATCGTGATTTTTTTTTTTTTCTATAATCGAGCAGCCCTAATTTGTCATAACATCAACCTTTTTTGCTGACTTTTTCCACCTGTACACATTAATGTTCAGTAGATAAACTTTGCTGCTGCTTAGACCACATTAAAGGAGTTCTATGTCATATTGATATTCCAAACTCTCAACAGCTGGGGGAAGTAACATACTGAACACATTTACAACCAAAGCCACTGACACATCAATGTTATGTATCCACAGACTGTATCAGTCATTGAATAAATATAAAGCTCATTGTTTACACACATCTGTAGTATGGTATTATGTTAAACTTTGGTGTCTTCTTAAGTCATAGCTGATTACTGACAGTCAGTCAAAATAATTCTGTGTCCTACAGTCTTCATGTGTCAGCCAGTAGTTTACATAATAGCTCTGGTAACTTAGCTGTAATGCCTTTAGACAGAAAACAGCCTCAGTAAAACCACAGATCGCCACTGTTTTCTGTACGATTTTAATTGTCAATAAAGGTCTATTTGGAATCGTCCCAACAAGGTCAGAACTGTCACAGTTTAGTCTAAACCGTGGATCAACAAATGCTGAACTTAGAAAATGAAATCAATGATGTTTTTACCTTCATAAGCTTCACAATCAAACTCACCCATGTAGAAGAAATGCTGCAACTTCAGCGTCAAACTCCATTCTTTTCATTTAGAGTTGTGTCCAGTGGTGAAAACAACAGTGCTTCTGGCTTTTAACGCTTTGACACTTTCTTTGACTCGAAAAGTTGTTTGTTCACGGTTCTCCTCCCCATCCTGTAACTTTCTGATGCTTGCGTCAACGGCCTTGTGGCATTAGTTTTCCTCACCATGTTTGACAAACAGAGTGACTCACAACTCCCTCTAGTGGTCACGTAAATCTGACCAACAGACCATCGGTGTAAATAAATTTAGTTAACATCGCCACAATACAATGATGTTCAGAGCACTTTATTTTGAACCCTCTAATGATACTTCTAAGTCATTTTTAAAATATTTGAAGACAATATTTGAACACAAGTCAAGACAGTGCTGGCAAGATCATGTCAGCAGCTGCTCCTAAGTTGTCAACACGCTGATCACTAACAAACCAGTGTTGTATAAAGTACGGTAAAGTCACAACTTGAGTAGAAGTATAGGCACTTCTACACAACTACTTTGGTAGAAGTTCAAGTCACCAACTGAAGTGCTACTCAAGTAAAAGTCTTTATGTATCTAGTATTTACTGTACTTAAGTATATCAAATAATCTACAATTATATGTACTCAAGTAATGAAAGCAAAAGTACAAGTAAAGGTTAATAACAACCACAGGCAGTCAGAATTTGGAATATTATAAAGTTTATCCAGGATTTTAAAACATGGTAAAGTAAAAAAGAACAGTCAAAATATTGAAAATGATCCTACATCATACACTTCAAAAACAAGGTTTCAAAAACCTAAGCAGGAGTAGGATACTGCTGTCATAAATGGCAGAATTAAAAAAAAAAAAAAAAGAAAGAAAAAGAAAACTAAGAAGCATATGTTGCACCTCAAAACATGGAGTCTACATTACACTTTTAAACAAGGAATCCACCGTCTAAACCACTGATAGAATACCAACCTGTTTATGGCAGAGTTTCATTCAACTCTCCTTCACATCAACAGATTACCAACAAGTTGAGTGTGGACCATCATTTGCACATGTGCATTACGTGATTAGGCCCAATGATAAATCATCTTCCAGACTTTGTTGCAGCCACCAGTAATCTCAGCAATGAAAACACCAAATTTCCTTAAATTTATTTTTTGTGTCAAGTAACGATACTGTGCATTAAAAATGTATGGGAGTAGAAGTATGCAATTGAGTTAGGAAATGGAGTGAAGTAAAAGTGACAGAAAACAGAGTAAAAAATACTCAGTAAAGTACAAATTCCCCCAAAACATACTTGAGTACAGTAATGAAGTATTATTACTTGGTCACTACACAACACTGTAACAAACACACATGAAATGGTTCAATTGCAAACATACACAAGCAAACACATAACCAATTGACCTTTTCATTACCAAAACACTGGGCAAACTTTCCCTGTGCTTTCGTTTGTCCAAGTAATTTGTTTGAAGATGTCTTTGCTCTTTGTTCATTTCAAAACTTTCATTATTGAGCATCTCCACCTAACACACTGAAACCTTTGGTGAAACCAGAGCTCATAAGTCTTACTTGTAGTTTCCTTTCTGTGTTACACACATGATCGAGAGTAAAGGAATCACAGAATGCACACTCCGCATTATCAGAGTGATCATGTTTTCACCCTATGTTTAAGAAAGTCAGGGCTATAAAACAGTAAGGCAAGAGGGGTAAATCTGAGTGAATGGATATGAGCATGAAACAGGAGGAAAGGAGAGGTTAAGTACAGTAGTAGAAGTACATTAAATGACAAAGGGCACCAAAAGGAGTTAACAAATGATAATGAGAACGTTCAAGTTCCCCAAGGATATTAAGAGAATGTTCACCCTCACAAACTCCCACAGGCTCAAGTGTCATAAATGTAATTAGTGCTGCATGTATCGGTTATATTTCTAATAGATTAATTAATCGATTATTTTCTTTAATTCAATTAAATAATTATTTGAATTAAGTGAAAAAAATAGTAAAAATGTAAAAAAGACATGTCTGAAACTGACTTGTCCTTTATTACAGAACCAGCTGAAACAATAACCACAAAAAGCATAAAAGTATATATAAAAATATCTATATAGAAATAAGAATAATAACATTTTAAAATTCTATAGAAAACTACCGGTATGTACATATATAATCAACAGCTACCGTATTTTCAGGACTACAGAGTGCACCTGAATATAAGCCGCACCCACCAAATTTTAAAAGAAAAAAATATTTGTACATATATAGGCCACACCTGACTATAAGCCGCAGGTGTCCATGATGTAACATGAGATATTTACACAGAAAGATGGTAAACAGAAAGATTATTTAAATATTTATTTACATACCTTAACTGCTTTTTTCTAAACAGTGCCTGTAACACAGCAGTAAAATGGCAGTAACACAGCTGGTTAAAAAAAAACAAGAAAAGTCAATGATCTTTATCTTCATCTTCCTTCTGCTCATTGAAACCACTGCAGTCGTCTTCTTCAGTGTTGGAGTTGAACAGCCTCAGAAAGGCTTCGTCACACACCTTCTCAGTCTCTCTTCCATTGTCGCTCTCCATGGCACTTGCATGCAGCAGCTCTATTTCCTTCTTGGACAGACAGATCGATTGCTTTTAACTTAAAAGCTGCATCATATGCATTTCTTTGTGTGTTTTCCATGATGAGGGTTTGTGCATGACATGCAAAATGATTAAGTTAGGCTTAAAACTTCTCTTCGCATAACCTCTTCCACCTGTCTGTCTTGCTTTTGTGCTTCGTGCTAGAGCGCCCCCTGGAGGCCGTTAGCCCATATAAATCTATACTTGAGCCGCATCGTTGTATAAACTGCAGGGTTCAAAGTGTAAGAAAAAGTAGCGGCTTATAGTTCGGAAAATACGGTAAGTCAAATGACATGTACAAACAACATGTGCGCTGCAGTCTGCAACAAATTTGTATCCAACTTTACTAACTTAAAATGTAACTTACATACAATTTAAAAAAATAAAGCCACATTTTTTTAAATGTTTGTGGGAAAGCTTATCACAAATCTGTTAGTTTTTCCGGGATTACGCACCTGAATCACTCCCCTCACGGTGAACAACTTCTAAGTGTACTCCACCACAAACAATCTATCTGTATACATACCAAACCTAAACCTAAACCTAAACAAATCATCACTCTGGGTTAGTTTTTTTGGAATTCCACGCAGCCACATTATTGCCACAGCGGCAACAAACAGAAACAGCTTCATTGCCTCTTCCTACTGCGGCTGTGTAGAATTCAGAAAAAAAGGTTAGGTTTCGGTTTGGTCGTTTCATCACTAAATGTAATTATTTCTGTACTTAAAGTTCTGCAAACATATCTTCTACTTTTACAGAATACAGTGCTGCTGATCCTGAAGCAGGTCCAGACCACCAGGCTGAGGCCCCTCTGGCCGAGGAGGCTGCAGCAGGGCTACCGTCGGGCCGCAGGAATCCACCCGGGGGAAAATCCAGCCTCATTCTGGGATGAATTCCAAGCTCCTGTCCCCTCCTTATGTCCACTCCTCTCTGAACTCATCTGCTTTTGTTTGTTTTCCAAACGGTACCCCAGTCCATTTGTCTTGGTCCACAGGCATCCAGTCTGATGTCCAGCATCCGTTAGACACCAGTCTCCTCCATGTCCCCAAGTGCATTGTTTTGATACCTCTTTTTTGATAACAGTTTTGTACTGTTTTTATTGTTTATTTATTTTGACAGAAGCACTTTATGTATTTCTATGTATATGATTCAGAGTCTACCTTTGCCCAGCCAGAAAGGGCACAAGGATCGCATCGTCCATATTTCTATATCCCCTGACTTTACCACAACAGCACAAGCTGTAAGTGATTACACAACTGGTTTGTAGAACAGGAAGATGAACAAACTCTCACTGTTGCACTGTGTTCAGTTTTGACCCATCTTGCATGCACGTCTGGTCTGTGCTGTATGAATGTGAAGAAACATAACTGTGAAGATTTTTATTTTTTTTCCTGATTCAACATGTTTTTTTGTTGGGTGTTTACTGTGGAATAATTGTATTATTGTTGCATGGAAACTCTTTCTACTGATTACAGTGTTACTGCCCTCATATGAACAAACTAGGAGTGCATAAATTACTGTCATTGTGATCTAAAGGATACAGACATTTGAGGTCAGGAAGGCGAGCAGTGCTGTGGGCCACATGTCAGGTGACAGAATTGGAATAAGCCTTTTTTTTATATATATATTGTAGTCTCTAAACTTAGATTACTGTAACCCCAGTGCCAGTTTTGAGTGCCGTGATTTTATAGTTAACAATTTCCTCTAAAGCAAAGTGTGCCTGTTTGCGTGTTAGGCTAATACATCAAACATGGTTGGGTTTTTGTAATTTTAACTTACCGGTATCACTAGGCTTTCCATTGTGTGCTACAGTGGAATGTTGTAGGTCCTGCTTCTTACAGTAAGTGTTTCTGGTAAAACCCATCCAGGATTTGACAAGTGACCTTATAACAGCTCAGCCTTTTCTATATTTTACCCCCCCCCCCCCCCCCCGGTTTATCTGTTAAAACAAGCCGCTCAGTGGAAGTAGGGAAAAAAAATTGTCTTTTTTTTTTTTTGTTTGTTTTGTTTTTATTATTTAACATTTTATGTGAGATCATTCATACCCACATACTGTACACCCCCCCCTTCCTGCTTCTGTCTCCTTGGACCCCAGGTGTGACTGTGGCTGTCGGCCGGCTGTCCTGCAAGAAAACCAACATTTCTTCCGGGCACATTAAGTGTATTTACTGTGGTGTTAATGGGAAGGTGATACAAGGGATGACTGTTTGCATCATGTACCGAGTATTGTCGCTGGATGTTAAGTCACTACAGAAATTCAAGAAATGGCACAAATTGAATTGAGCATTAAAAATCAATCTTGATCATTTGTTCTGTTTTGTTTTTTGTTGTGTCTATTTTCCTGATTTTTATCACAGCAGTGTGTTTTTTTTTTTAAATGCAACAGGTAAACAGGGCGTGGCCTGACCTTTGCACTCAGATAAACCCAGGTGTTTTAATATCAGTTGCACATGTGTATAAAACATGTGATATAGGGAACGAACATGTTTGTGCTTTGTGTTGTGTTACTTTTGCACCACATATTTAACTGTGCTGTGCAGACGCTTCTTGTAAAATGAACTTCAGTGATGGTCATGTGATGTGAGTGGACTCATTCTGAAAGTGAAAGTAAATACTTGAACCACCGTGACAAAGGAGCTGAAGCCAGTCGGAGGAACACACACGATCCAGAAACACCACGGCTCCACGACGGCAGAAAGTGTACGGTCAGTCCAACATATGAACCTGTGTATGTTTATACAGTTAGACTAGTTTGAGCTGTTGTGACATATGGTGACGTCCTCAGAAGGCGACGTGTAACAGACGAGTTAATGTAAAACGTTGACAGCTCATTGAATTTTATACCGAGCCTCTTCTTCTGCTCTCAAAGTCATTTCTGTCCGTGATATTTTAAATAATATACAATGAAATACAGGCTGTTTTAAGTGTTGGTGACGGAAATACACGCGGAGTGACGATATAATGTAGTGGAACCTGGCACTATTTGTTTCCAGACAAATAAGGATTATTGAATATTAAAAAAGAATTATGTTTTCTTTGCATTGTATATCAGCTTTTAAGAATAAGACCCCATCTGTGCAAGTTGTATAGTTTTGTTTTGTTTTTTTCCCTCTCTTTTTTAAGTTATATTGACGCCTGTATTTGGATTGGTTTATGTGACTTTTATTGATTCATAAAGCTATAAGGGGGAGGTAGTTATATAAGCCATTTTAGTTCACATGGTACATGTGCTAGCCCCCCCCCCCCCCTTTTTTTTTTTTTTTTTTCCAATTCATTTTTGTTGTACATAATCTGCAACATAAAAGCCGTCAGAGTGCTGCATTTTTCTTAAATTTGTTTGTATCATCTTAGTGCATGTAATATTTAACTAAACTTGAGGAAAAAACACTAGAAAAACACATCATGTTGCTGGTTTTTTTTTTTTTTTTTCTTTTTTTTTTTTTTTTTAAATCCAATTATTGCTTGTAATATGCAGCTATACTTAGGAAAAAATAACAATTGTTGCAATTTCCTGCAAAGGATCAATAAAGTATCTATCTATCTATCTATCTATCTATCTATCTATCTATCTAATATGCAGTTAAACTTAGGAAAAAAAACATAAAAATGCCATCACATTGCTGCATTTTACTATAAATTCTTATCTTATTGTATGTTTTTTTTGTTTTTAATCACATTATTGCTTGTAATATGCAGCTATACTTAGGAAAAAACATATAAAAATGCCATCACATTGCTGCATTTTACTATAAATTATTATCTTATCGCTTTTTTTTTTTTAAATCACATTATTGCTTGTAATATGCAGCTAAACTTAGGAAAAAACATATAAAAATGCCATCACATTGCTGCATTTTACAATAAATTGTTATCTTATTGCTTTTTTTTTTTTTTTTAATTACATTATTGCTTGTGATATACAGCAAAACTTGGGAAAAATATCTAAAAATGCTATCACATTGCTGCATTTTACTATAAATTCTTATCTTATTGCATGTAATGTGTATCAAGACTACATACCAGTGTGGATTTCAGGGTTAATTTTCTGAGGGAAAAAGCTTACATATGATTATGTTAGGTTAATATTTTTGGTTGGAAAATAGGAATAATATGCCTAATAATAATGAGTACTTTTAATAATATCAGAAGAGCTTTGACAGACTAACCTAATACAGACCACACACACGCTAATGTAATAATAGTGCAATACTGGTCTGCAGTTAATTGCTGTGTAAAGTCTGTGTCGTCAGATGTGATATCTGCAGAAAAGCACTGATAAGGTTTATTTCCTGCTGCGCGGACTTCTTGTAAATCTTTGTTTTGCTCTGTCTGACAGTTAAGATGATTCGAAAGCAACCTTGTAAACACATCATCATAAAGTGCGATCCCAGTGACCTGTGGAGTTTGAAGCATTTGTTTAGTTTTTATGGAATTCTTGGGTTTGTCTATTTATATCACCATCTCATTCTCAATCATTTTAAATTTTCTGTCTGCTGCCACCAATGGGTGTCTTTGCTCTCCTCAGAAATCTAGGTTTGATGAAATAACAGTTTCAAACTTAGAAGTGTAGCACAGCTTATTACTCTTGGATATTAAACTTCAAGAGTGGTGGTCAAAGGGAGTTCAGGATATTCACACACAGCAGACAGGAAACAGAGACAGCCTGTCAGGGTTGGGTTATCCATCTGAGGCTGATTTGTGTAGTCTCAGTGGCCTTATGGATGTAGGTGTTCAGTGCATGAGATTTACATGAGTCATGTCATGTAGTAGATGCAGATGTCCTGCAGCAGTTTCCAAGAAATTCAGACAGATATTTCACCACACCACACAGCTGCAGTTGGTGGATTATTGGAAAAACACAAGGGACAGTATTGTTCTTCAACTTAAAATGACTGGATTTGTTACTTGTACAGGGTGACACAAAAAAACGGGAACTTTTTAACAATCCAATAAAACCAATAGTGATGGAAGAAAAATATTTTATTCATAGTAATTGAAACCTTAAAACATGCCATTTAAGAAACAATGATGGAATTTTCATTTTTTAAAAATTACTTCCTGTAGATCAGGGGTGTCAAACTCATGTTAGTTCAAGGGCCACATTCAACTAAATTTGATCTGAAGTGGGCCAAACCAGTAAAATAAAAACATAATAATATATAAATAATGTCAACTCCAAAATTTTTTCTATGTATTAGAATAAGTAATATTAAACAATGAAAATGTTTACATCTACAAACTATCCTTTCAAACAATGTGAATAACATGAACAAACCCAAAAAATAAGTGTAATTTTAACAATATTATGCTTCAGTTGATCATTTTCACGTGTTCATTATAATTTACAGATCACAGCGGGTCTACAAATACACAAAATATTTAATATCAGGCAGAATATTGTTAAAATTGTACTTACTTATAAAACATTTCAGGTTGTTCATATTTGTTCAGGTTATTCACATTTTTTGTGAAATTATGCTTTGTTTTAGTGTAACTACATAAAAATATTTACATTTACAAAGAAAGAAATTTGGAGTTGTGAGTATTTATAGATTATTATGATAGTATTTTACTGGTCCTGCCCACTTGAGATTGAATTGGTCTGAATGTGGAACCAGAACTAAAAGGATTGCTAATATCTTCAGTGTAATTTTTGCATTTCACAAATTCATCCCAAGGGCCAGACTGGACCCTTTGGCGGGCCGGATTTGGCCCCCGGGCTGCATGTTTGACACCTGTGCTGTAGATGGCGTCCTCCTGTACGAATGCATTCTTGAAATCTGCTGTTGAGATTCCTCATTGACCGCTGCAACATCTCAGCTGGGATACTGTGAATTTCATCCTGAATTCTCTGTTTTAACTCATCCAGAGTTCTTCATCAAGTCGTGTACACTTTACTCTTGAGATAGCCCCCCAAGAAAAAATCACAAATGGACAAATCTTTTTATGGCTAACGCACACTGTTGCCCGTTCCACTGATCCATGTTTACTAAAATGGGGGTGTGTTTACTTGCTCAACGTCACTGTCTCGCAGAGCTGCTACTTGCTCATGTCTGCCAATACGCACTTCAAAAATTCCCGTTTTTTTGGGTCACCCTGTATATCAATGTCAGAGAAGTAGTGAAGAAAATTCTAATTTCACCCACAAATGCAAGTAATTTGGGGAAGGTGGACTCTTACTGGTTTCTGTGTCTGACTGTCCCAGACATTCGGTTATTATGTAGACAACAGCTTCATCAGTCACATGACAGAAACATAATTTGGGTTACAAGCGTCACATGATAGTTTTTACTGTCAATAATGCTGTGATATGAAATGGCTGATTTAAAGTAAGCAGAAAAGAACATAGACCAGGGTTGTCAAACTCATTTTAGTTCAGGGGCCACATACAGTCCAATGTAATCTCACGCGGGCCAGACTAATAAAATAATAACAGTAAAAAACAAACAAATAAAATAACAGTAAAAAAATAAAATAAAATTACATGATGAAAACGTGTGCATCTACAACTTATCCTTTAAAAAATGTGATTAACAATAACATCCTGAAAATTCTGGAGAAAAATGGTGCAATTTTATCCATAGTATGTATCTAATATTATGCCTTTACACTAGAGGAAAAAATTTGGAGTTATTATTTGTAGGGTAATTATGGTAATATTTTACTAATCCAACCCACTTGAGACAAAAAGTAGGGCTTTATATCATCAGCATCATTTGTGCATTTCATAAATTCATACCATGGGTCAGATTGGACCCTTTGGCGGGCCGGTTTTGGCCCCCGGGCTGCATGTTTGACACCCCTGATATAGACAGGTATGTTGTTATGCTGCCAGACAGGTCGCTTCAGGAGTGAAGCATTCGACTAAAAAACAACCCCAGCAAGCCCAGACTAGCCTTCTGTGACCTACAAAGGAGTATGACTTTGTTTACTGTATCATATGAGCAAAACAATTCAGCGACAATAGCAACAGCAGTGGAGCATTCGTCTGAAGCAGTGGTTCCAACCTTTTTTGGCTCGTGACCCCATTTTAACATCACAAATTTCCAAGAGTGTCTGCCTGCAGGACCTCCACTGTGGAGCCTCTCCCCCTGCAACCTCCGCTGTCAGGCAATTACGGAAATTATGCAGTTTACGTCAAACGCACGACGCAATTTCATCCTCCTTTGACTAGAAAACAAAGAAGTCCAACGCTTTTAATGTCCTACGCTTAAGTTCCATATGCATACTACATTTTGCAAAGGTAAGTGTCTTATCTGCTCTGGCCAAATCAGCGAAAAGGCCTTTTTAATTAAAATGTGTTAATGTATGTGTCGCGATGTTACCACGTTACAGTCAAGAATAGGCTACCTGCCATGTTTTAGTAATTAGTCATTTAGTTAGCTCCATCAATGGTGGCTAACATTAGCTCGTAGTGCTATTATGTCTGTGTTTGCTCTTCCTAAATCTTCATTATGATGTAGCGTTAACAGTGTGCTGAAAATTAATGTAAGGAGTTTATGCAAGAGGTTTAAGAGAGAGTATATGCATTTGCCCTGAATGTTCCCTTTGGTTATTAGTAGTTCAATAAAACGTAAATATTGTACATCATTCAGACCATTCGGTGTAGAATAGAAAAGACTTTGCTGACTATAAAATTGTTTTATTAGTGCTGAAGTCTATGTAATGATGATAACATATTTTTGTCTCTGTCTTAGATGCATCATTCAATCATTTGTACTTCTGGAAATTTTACCATCAAGCGCTGCATGACATGTTGCAAGCTTTTTCGTTGTCTGCTTTACCCCCTTTACAAGCCATCGAAACCATCTAGGCTTCAGCATCACCTAGGTCCATCCACAAAATTAAAGATACACAATCAGGTAAGATATGTCACACTGAAAGAAATACAACAATCCTTTGAAAACTATTACTAACATCTACAAGGTGTCCCACAAGTCTCCATACATAGGAGACATAATACATTCCATGCATATATGGTTCTAACATGTATTTCTTTATATTTCTTCTTTATAGTTCTTCAGCAGACACGCATTGAAATGTGTTCTCGACAAAATGGCAGTCATATAGAGCATATTGTATAAATAAAAATGGTTTATGTCAAGAAACGTTTATTTTTCCTATGTATGGAGACTTATGGGACACCCTGTATATACACAACCAGATGGTGCTGACCCCTCAAAAATTAAAGATTTTTTGGATGTTCTGGATTTACCATCCATTGGAACGGAACAAAACAGAATATTGATGCGTGAGATAACAAAATATAGAATTAGATTAGGCAAGAATTAGATGATCAAGATTAAAAACAAATAAAATGCCAGGGGCAGATGGATTTCCAGCAGAATGGTGTAAAATGTTAAGAGAAATTATATCACCAATTAATTATTAATAATTTATTTTATTTTCTATTTGATTTATAGCAGCAGAAGTATATTTCTGTTTTTCTATCTTCTATTGTGTCCAAAAATTGGGGGGGAAATTTTCAAAAATTCATAAATGTATTAAAGACATTGTGAGGGGTTTTCTTTCTTC